>NC_085084.1:60335731-60521069 GCF_963662255.1 Cinclus cinclus | reverse complement strand
TCCTTTGGGAAACGATGCACATTGCAAAAATGTCATTAGCAAAGAAGTCTGAAGTTAAAACACTTCTACACAGTCATATTTCTGTGTCTTGAATTTCAGTTGGAGTTTTGTTATGAAATGCACCATGACATCCTTTATTAAATGGCATTATAATTAAATTTGAGATATGTCTTTTGTGATTTTTCATTTTTACTAGATTGAATGAACATTTGTTTCTTCAGGTAGCTTATTTACTAACTTTGATATAAGGTGAAGCCAAGATAAGAGAGAAAAGATACTTCTCTGTGCAACAGATCTTGTACATTATTTTTCAGGACGAGAAGCCTTTGGTAGGAATTCCGTAAATCCAGCTTGCCCCCTTTCACTTTCAACAATCCACAGGAGGAATGTGTATGGTGAGAACTTATTGCATAGAGCTGTTACTCATCAAGACATAAACCTTGTACGTAGGATAATAAAAGCTGGTGGAAATGTAAACGCTCAGGATTATGCTGGTAAGTTGCAATTGTACTGAAATACTATTTTCAGTACAAGTACCTGCCTGTAATTAATAAAAGCATATATTATGAGTTTGTGCAACAGACAAGACTAAGTTTGTGACTGGTCAATTGATTATTAAATTTTTATTGGGTTAACTTTGTACTTGTTCCTGGAAAATTATGTAGATCTAGTTATAAAAATATTTAAGAAAATAAAGTTTTGAAGGAGAAGTTATGCACTTGAAAAAGTTACAAAGAGATGCAATTAGGTTTATGTGCCTTAGTTCAGTGATTCTGTGCATGCTTATCACAAAACTGTCCCTATTAAATAAACAGCTTCATAGGTCTTAAAGTTTGGGGGTATTTTTCGTCCATTTCAGTGGCCAAATTAAGATGTCAAGATTTTGGCTAAATTTTTCAGGAACTTTGATTTCAGCCTTTACATCTTGAGAGAAGCTGAGCACTGTTTTGAATTTTTGAAGTTGTGATTACTTGTTATTTTCCATTTTTTCTTTGTCTTGGGCAGGGAAACAATCTTGGTGAAGAGCAGCCATCTGTTATTTTCTTGATTCAAGCAATTTGCCTTACCCAGTTTTGTGGGTGTTACTCTGTGTCAAAGACTTCTCTACACCTTAGTTACTACTTGGTTGTTTCAGATGTAAGACTGTTCCTAATCTGCACTTTGCTTTCTCGTCCATTAGTCTCTGAAAAATTTCTGTAACAAAACAAATTGTTTCAGACAGCTGACTCTTCTACTAGAAAACTTCATTTTTACAGTCTTTCCATGTTGTGCTAGCAGCTAGGATTTCACAACTGTCCTGTAGGAAAGAAAAAAGCCCACATACTGTGAAGCTATAGGCTATTTTATAATGCAGGCATATAATGGACCAGAACTAATGTTGAAATTCACTGTCTTCTGGAATATATTTAGAGAGGTTAGGTGAGCCGCAAATTTCAGACTTTGACAGCACAGGCATTTGAGCTAACAGAGTGACTTACAATATGTACTAATGTGTGCTGGAGGCAGATGAGAAAATACTTTGTTAGTGGGGTTCAAAGCCCTGTATTGATAGCTGAGAAGTGCTGATAGTGTGAGCTCAGCTGCAGCCACAGTAAGCAAGTGTACTAAAGTGCAGTGGTTCTAGATTTTGGGGTCATGGCTGCTTCCTTTTTCTGCCTTTACATGTTTTGCTAGGCCACCAATTTTCATCCCCCAGACTCTGTCTGCTGGGTTTTTTTTTGGTGCAAAATAAGAAAAGCTGCACAAAATATCTTTTAGTTGTACTGCTTGAAGAGATGAGAGGTTGACCTGTCCCTGCTTCTTTTATTTTCAGTGAGGCAGGTGTAATCAGAAAGATGTAGACTTTGAACAGATTTCTGTCATTTTGGCACACACTTTAATCTTGGTCTCTTTGAGCCATTGTTCTGAATATTATATTCTGCCTCTGTGTCTGTTCTCCTCCTTTAAAGCTTCCCCCCAGTGATTATCCATATCTTAGCCTAGTCTTTTTTTCCTTATTCCTATGTTATGGTACTCTGCTTCAATACCTTACTGAGTTTTTAGGATCTTCTGTTGTTTGTTTGGTTTCGGTTTTTTTTCTCCGTTTTGTTTCCTGGACATCAGCATGTAGGATATGGCCAGCATATTAGAGGTACTGTATTGTGTTCTAAATTTGAGTCTTGACTCATAGTATTCTGAGGGATCTGAGAAACAGTTGTATTGAAACTTGTGTTTCTCCTTGATTTGGAACTTGCACAGTGTCCTTGCAGACTCATGTTGCTAATCTCTAGTGATAATTAATTGTATGTGTTGCAGGTGCAGTTTTCCTAGATCTTATTATTAGATCAGGTAGAGGATACTTTTTACTGAGGGAGAAATTAGTACATTCCCCTTAATGAAAATTTTTATTATCTCCTTAACAGATTTCATAACAAACCTGGTTACTAGGAATGTTAAATAGTCAGGGTTGGGTTGTGTGTAAAAGAGCTTTGAAAGTATCTCTCTCTAATGAAATTAAGATAATTTTACTTAATGGGATTGAAACAATCTTACTAAGCCTTATTAATTTGCATATTTAGTATGTGAATTAGGCCTTGACAACCTTCTGATAATGCAAAACGGTTGAAAAGTAAGACTATCCATCAAAGTGGAGGATGTTAGTTATTAAAACTAACATTCTGGAGGGCTTGTTAGTTTCAGAGCTGGAAGTTAGGAAGTGGAAAATCCTCTCTGTTTTTCCCTTATGTCTCTCACCCTGCATGTTTGAGGACCTGATGCATGGTTATGCAAAACCCAGTTCAAAGACCTATGTTCCATATTTTTCCTAAACAGCTCCTTCATAGAGTGGAATTCATGTGATATTTTGCTTTTTTTTTTTTTGCATATACCTGGGTGTGAATGTGGAATTTCACTAGGGGTTTTTAATTTATTTGGACACTCATTTATTTGGATGGTCTTACAAAATTTTTGTTTGGTAGTAAATAATTCATGTCTTTATTTTTGTCACTTCTTTCTTACTTACCATCTTCAGCATAGCCATGTAAATAAGAGTGCAGTGAAAAATTACCTTGTTCTTAAAAATAGTATCTATGTTTTACTCCAGGAGAAATTACTGAAATATAGGATGAATAATTGCTGTTCTCTCATAACAGAACTAGCAAATCTAAAACTAATGTTGTTACAGCAGCATCTACTTCCCCAGTAGGTGCAAATTTTGTCTAAAGCATGAGGTCTCCCAACCCTTGTGATGTTCTCATAAACATTTCTTCATACATCTTACTGGAATGCATCAGATTTTATCATTTCAATATACTCTGTGAAGTCTTCATCAGAGAGATAACCTAAGACTGACATAAATTTCTAGAACTTTTTTCACCCGAATATGAAATACATGTTTTTCTTTTTTTGTAGGCTTGACTGCACTACATATAGCAAGTGTGGAAGGCTTTTATGGGATAGCAAATCTGCTTTTGAAAGCAGGAGCTGATGTTAATGCTACACAAAAGGAACAAATAACACCATTGCAAGATGCAGTTAAAGAAGGTCACTATGAGGTATATTCTTAATTGAACACAAAGTATGATTTAGGAGTAGAAATTATTGTTGAGTCCAGAAGGTCACATAATGTTTTTGTATGAGGCTGGTCTTTTTAGATTATAGGTAAATTCAAGAGCTTGCGAGTTCTGTTTGCCTGATTTCTATTCAAATCACTCCATACTTAACAAGATTTGTCCAAAAGGAGAAATTTTTTCTAACTGTTTTGGACAATAGCTGTACTACTGAGGATTAGATTGCTACCATTTAATACTGTTTAATTCACTGATTTTGTAATCACCCTGCAGAGTAACTTCTGACCTGAGCAGTCTTCTGGACTATTAATGAGATTTTGGTAATGGTTTAGGAGTCATGGATATGTGGTGTGTCATCACAGTCATGGACACCCATGTATTAACACAGAACATGGAGGATTATAAAGAAATAGCCTTATATTTTGTAGGGTGTTAATCTGAACACTAACTGAATAGCCAGTTTGAACTAATGGCAAAATTTCTTGCCAAATGCAGTGATTTCATAAGTCTGTGTCTAATTGCAGATCCTCTTTAAGTGTGGTAGTGGTCACATGAACCTGTCTGTGCATGTTCCTAGGGTGGCCCAAATTTATGTAGGAATTCTGTGTGTCCCTTTTATCTGCTGTCAGTTTTTTTCTATAGACCTGCATATATGCTGCCTAATTCTTACTGAGTTCCAAGATTTTAAAGGGTTTTTTTGGGGGATAGCTAATAAGTTTTGTTCCTAAACATTTGGTCTTTTTCATGACTGAGATGAGACTTACTCTGTTTCTCCTGGAAAAGTCTCTCTGGAGCAAAGAAGAAAGGTGGACTTCTGTTTAACACCTTTTTCTGAGACTTGAAAGCCCCAAGAATAAATTCCAGCTTGTGCATAAAGACTATTGCAAGTTTTTGAAGTATTTCTGAGTTTTGTGGCATTACCTAAGACAGTTGTGGATGAGGACTCTGCATCTCTTCAAGTGATACTTAGGGGCCAGCAACTTGAGTGATATTGGAAGAACACTGATCTCAACTATGTCACTTGAGGCACACAAAGATCATTCAACACACAACTGAGTTAAGGTTATGCAAGCTGGTGTTCCCAGAGAGAATGGTACTACATGGTGGTACTGTGTTTACTCATTGCTCTGTTTACTCAGTAGCACTAAAATTGTCTTATTGTAGTGGGCTGTCAGATTCAATTTTATTGTTTTTGGACTAGCAACAAAATACTGATAGTGATTCAGTAACATGACTTTCAGTCACATGTTATTTGGAACTGTGTTTTTCAAAGCTAACTTCTCTGTGTGAAGTAGATTGGAAACACAACTTTTGACTACTTTATAATTTTCTGTACTTGCAGTATGCAAAATCAATTTATTTCAGAAAAAATGCTAAGTGTAGGAAAGATTTTTCTAGTAGTCTGGTTGAAGGGGAGAGCATACATGTGTGATAATGCTCTCAGTGATCCTGTTATGGAAGAAGTGTTCTAAATGTTACTGGTTGAAAAGTCTAAAAACTTGGGACAACTTGTGCTTGGGACAGCTTTTGCTGCCAGCCAAACCCTTTTTATTTTACTCTTGTTAGGAGAATGTATGAATATGGAAAACATCATTAACAATTTTCTCATTAGCAATCTGGTTAGAAGTAACGAACATGCAGGTAAAGGATGTGAGTCAAGTTCAGTCTGAAATGAATAGATGCTCAGGAAAGAAATGCAGAGGTACAAGTAAAATCATGCCAATTCAGGAATAAGATTGAAGAGTTACCCAAAGAAATGAAATAATCAGACCATAAATTTCACATGTCTTAAAAAGTATTTTGTAAAGGTTGATGGAAAATTTTGTTAAAATGATAATTTCTTGAGTAACCACAGAATCCAGGCTTTTTATTTGTACAAAAATCATGATGTTGGTAGCAAGACCATCTGAATGTGTTTTGTTTGAGCAGATACATGTTGTATATCAGAAATAGCTGTCAAAACTTCCCTTGCTGTCACAGGAGTCACAGTAGACACATCCAGAGCATGATTTATTTTCTCCTGAAGTAGATATCGTAGATGGATAAGCTTATTTGAACCCTAAAATCACCTGTTATTTTCTGCCAATTAAGAGCTATGGGAAGATGAATCTACCGTGTATTTTGAGAGACCTTGTTTTAATGCTGCCAGGTTAATAACTGGAACAATTTCTAAAAATAATAAGACTATAGGATAATGATCTAGGGGAATGGTTGGTATGTATAAACTAGAATAAAGAGGGATTTGGTTTTAGTTGCTCATGTTGTCAAGTACAAGAGAGAGAAACCTGTATGAGGATTCTGAAAAATACTGTCAGAAAATAAATTATCTGAAAAACTTATTTTTCTAGATGGCAAACTTATTACTTTGGTATGGAGCTGATCCCTTATTAAAAAATCACATGGGAAGGTGTGCATTAGATGAAGCTTCTAACCCATCTATGATGAAACTTCTTAAACGTTATGTAGCAAAATCTAGAAGACACTCAGTAGCAGGTAGGAAAGAATTACTTTGACATAGCATCACCACTAAATGGAGAAATTTAGAACATCTGTTACAGGTTTCCTTAATTACTGCTAATACCTCTATAGCCTTCACTGTTTGGTGCCTTGCATTACCAGTGAGCATTCCTTACCCTCCACAGTTGCTGTATATTGACAAAGTGCAAAAGATAATGATGTCCAGCTTTTTTTTTTGGGCTGGAGTTACCTTTCAATTTGGAATGAAGATGTGAAACACAACAGTTGTCTATCTAAATGGAAGATGCAATATTGCTTGACTTGGTGATGGATGAGGTATGGTTTAGAGGTAGAGATAAAATTTGGTTTTAAGCTGGCATAAAGTCTAAATTTCGAAGGATCCATTAGATACACAATGGGAAACTAGGATTAGATCTGGATCTTAGG
Source organism: Cinclus cinclus (assembly GCF_963662255.1). NCBI lineage: Eukaryota > Metazoa > Chordata > Aves > Passeriformes > Cinclidae > Cinclus > Cinclus cinclus. The sequence continues at coordinate 60,514,617 of NC_085084.1, read as the reverse complement.
GGTTGCAAAGCCTTAATTATTGTTAGGGCTGGGTATTGGAAAATATTACTGTAGGTAACAGCTGGTGAGTTTGTAAGAAGAAAGTTGGATTGGAGCTAGCAATTGGCTGAGAATATGGTCTTGTACAGTCTTGGGAGCTAAGTTTGAAGGAAGTTTGGAGGAGCAAGTTTGGAGGAGGCTGATCAGAAGCAGGTACAAATTAGAGGTAGGATTAAGACCTTGATTAGAGGTAGGATTAAAACCATGGACACCCATGGACCAGTGTGAGCTGTAGTATGTTTAAGTCAGGAGTCTCAGTCCCTCAGACTTTATTCATTACTAGTTTTCCACATGGGTGGCAATAAAGCTGTAACATTCAGTCCAGGGATAATCAAAAGAGACTTCAGGGCCTCAGGATAGCTGGTAAGGGAATGTGGTAGAGAGCTAATCTTTTCCTCTCTTCTTCCTGCTGTGAGCAGGGACAGTGGAAGAACCAGACAAACCCAGTCTATTAATGCATGACTCCATAGCTAATGTCACTGTCACAGTTCTGGGTTTTTCAGTAAAGGGTTGGTAGGCATGTCCCCAGGCCTTCTGGTGCCAGATGGAATTCACCTTTCTCAGAGAAGGAAGAGCATCTTTGCTCATAAATTAGCAGGGCTCATTGACAAACCTCAAAACTAGACTTGAAGGGAGACTGAGATAATATCAGACTTGCCCATGAGGAGCTGTCAGGTGACATGAAGATGAGATGGATGGGGTGCTAGTGAGGGCTCTCAGCCTGCTGCTCTGAGATTCTTTGGATATCCTGAAGCACACTTGAAGTCTTACAGAGAGAATCCAGGGGCTATGCTAAGTTTCAAAAATAATTGCTCAGGTCACTAATCATCAAGAAAATTTGAAAGTATGATGCCATTCTTTACTCTCACCAAACCCGGTTTGAACAAGGTGCTATTTGCAACAAAGATTAGACTCAAAAATTTGATAAACATTTTATATATTGATATGTTTTAGATTCCAATAAAACCCTTATGGGCTGGATAATTTTTCTGGAAAGCTAAAATATTGTAAGTAATGTTACATGCAGTATTGTAGATATAAGTTGATATGTATGTTTAGTAAATTACTAATCTTTTCAGTTCTGGTTTCTTTCTGTATTTCCTTTTCATTTCAGGTGGAGGTGATTCAAAGAACACGTTAAATACTCAGTGTGTTGAAGGTACAAACCAGCACCAGGTATATCTTTACAAAGAAATCTGATTTGACCATAAACTGTTAAGGGATTGCTGACAGTCTTCAGTAAACTGAAGCAAATGACTATTTTTGAAGTATGTTTCAGTTCCAGCACAGAGTGTACTAGATATATCCAGCAGGGACTGAGAGTGATAGTGTTGAAGCTCATCCTTAGTAGTACTTGAAATAAGGTACAACTTCATGAGTATGCAAGACAGAGGCAAGTGTCTCATGGAGGGTGGTTCTTGCTGATTTTGCAAGTGCTGCGGAGCTAATTACAGAGAGCGTGGTACATCAGTCCCTCTTTGTACTTCCAAAAACCTTACTGAAACTGCCATTTTTTTTGCTTGGCTTGTAGCAGTAGAATAATTATGTCTTGCCTCTGAGTAGAGTAAGTTGTGTTGGGTTTTGAGAGGAAAGGGGTGGAAAGACACTCTCTTGCACAGGGGTTGCACAGTTATGCTGTGAGATCTCAGCAGGATGAGGGAGCTGGTGCCTCATGTGAAGAGAACACCATGATGAATCAGTTAGGTCAGTGTTTGCATATAGTGCTACATCTTTTAGCATTAAGAGCTGCATTTTCTCCCTCTGTTTTCTTCCTTTCAACAATGATAACAGATAATATCTGAGTTGTAGACTGTAGTGTGCATAGATACATATTTTTGAGCTTTTGAAGTTTTATGTGGTGATGATTACTGTCCTTGTTAGTCATAGTTGTGCAGTCTGTGTGTCCTTTGAAATGTAATGGTGTAACAGCATCCATGGTATATAGTCTTAGAGTATGCTTTAAAACATTAAATGATTGATAAAAATGGCACTGTAAACATATAATTATGTAAACCTATTTCTGTAGATTTGTAACTGATAATTTCAGTAGTTGTGTCAGATGTTGCAGTGTGTGTTCTGGTTTTGTCTCCAGATATAAAGCAATCAGAAGGACAATGCTAGCTAATCACTGGCCTTTGGACCAAAACCTTTGGATGTTTTGAGATTATCAGGAGTTAATTCTGTGTGTTTTTTATGTGTTATTTACCCTTCTTTATAATTTCCTGGAATAATTGCAGACAGCCTTGTCAGAAATGTGAAACTAAAGCTCTGGTTTATGACCAGAGGCAGTTTAAAAGGCAGATCAATAATTCAAACTCGTTCAATTTTCAAAAATAAATATGGGTTTAAAGCACTTCAGTAATATTTACTGTTGGATTTTGCCCATTAATTTTTTGCATTATTATACACATATTTCTTAGTTCCTTATTATTTTGGTCCTGCAAAAAAGCAGAACAGAGGAAATCAGTTAATTTTATAGCAGCACAGTTTTGTTTTAGTATATAATAAAGGAATTTATCAGAAAATTAATTTAGTTATATGACCTCTTTTGGAAATAGAATCAAATGCAGGTGTACTTTAACATGGTAATACTAGAGCATCAAAGGAAGTTTTGCTAAACCTGAGCAAAGCAGAAAAACAAAACTTAGTGAAAACCACAGTACTAAAACTCTTAGAAACCTTTCTCTGAGGGCAGAAAAATTTTTAAAAAATCAAGTTCAAAAAAGGCTATTCTTATAGCAGAGGCTACTATGAAGAGTAAAACTATTCAGAAATAATATCTCATGTTATATGGACCTCAGGTTTAGTTCCACTTAGAGTCCAAGGAGCTTTACAGAAAACATGTTTCCCTCATGATGAACCTAATGAAATGGCCCAAACTATTGCTGGGTGTGTTCCTAATTGTTCTGTCCCACTTAATGTTGTAGGAAACTGAGCTGAGGTGGTATTGCAACAGGAGTGTAATTCAGCACTAGTATAGTGAAAATTCATTTGCAGAATAAAAGGGTAGCACTGGCGGAAGCTCAGCAACATTTCTGTAAAGGGGAGGAGATCACCAGTTTGTATTGTCTCACATCCGTGGTTTCTGGAGAAAAAGTGGGCACAACATTCTTAGACTGCCTATTTAAGAGCACTTGAATCTCAGTCAATACTGATTTGCTTTGACTTCCTCTCACAATGTATCTGTTTTGAGGTTACAACAGTATGTGACAGGAATCAACATAGTCTCAGCGTAACAGCAGTAGTTTGAGTGACAGGAGACTAAATACCGATATGAGAACGCCTTCAGAATGATTTTTTGCAAAACTTGGCAAATCAAGTGTAATCTGATGTTAATGGAAATAAAACTAATGGATCAGTCCTAATTTTAAAACTCTCTTTGCCTTTGTTTTGATAGATTTTGATAGAACCAGCATGCGCAAATCCTCAGAAGACAAGCCAAAAAGCAAAGGCAGCTTCATATTTCAGTAGCAGCAACAACAAGCTTTCATCTAATCAGTCACAATTGAGTCAAGCATCAGAACAGCAAACATCTAAGAAGTCAGGTGAAAAGTTAATATTTTATAAACCAGTGGAGTTTTTTTCCAAATGTACATAAGGAGGGCTTTGTGAGAGAAAGTGTGTGAGAGAAAGTTTGACAAGAAATACGTAGCATGTTGACCAAATACTCTAGTGAATCCCTAAATAGTTTCAGAAATATTTGTGCTCCATTTTACAGAATGCAGAATTTATTTATGTTACATTCATCAGTCTTTCAGTATTGTGGTTGAGGGCATGCAGGATCATAAGTGAGAGCTTCAAGTTTAGCCTTAGTTAAGTATGTTACATAAACAGCAGTTTGAAATAACATTAGATCAGTCCTTAGTTAACTGTTTTATGTGTCACAGATCAAATAACAGGGCTCTGCATATATTTGGCATACTATGATCCACTTGTATTTTATGGAATATAATAATATATAGAGTGTATCCTCATCAGGCACATATCAACTTGGACTCTGATTTTACTGGTACCTCTGGGTTAGCTGAAGTATGGATACAAACCTAATTCCATGAGAATAAAGGTCTAGCATCCTTCAGTAGTTGTATTCTCTTCTGCCCCTCATGCAGCTTTTTGTTTAGCATTTTCATCCCATGCCTTAGATTTGCATTTATCCTGTAGCCTTACCATCACAACAGAGCCCTACTCCAACTCACTTAACCTCTATATATTTTCACTTACTGATTTTTTGATAAAGGTGGCACTCATCATGCGTACTTTTGTTCTTTCTGGAACCAAAACCATGTACCAAACCATGGTACTCAAGACTCGCTAAAACCAAAACCTATAGTTGTGATACCATCCCTTCTCTCTTAAAATCTTTTTCTGTCTCCTATTTGTGCCGTTATGATTTTAAAAAGCTTTGTTTCAAGCCTGTGTCTTGTATTTTTTTCTCCTCTGGGGTAGCATGTCCCAGGCTACTTTTTTCCATGTAAAAGATTCTTCAGGTAGTATTTTATTTGATAAAATTAAGTTTTTTTCTTCATGTCATGAGAGTGTTGCCATTTCGGTGGTTGTTCAAGAAAGTTTAGCCCTTTATGCAGTTGAAGGCCCTAATAAATTTGGAGGCCAGGACAATGGCATTCAGATTGCTGTCGAAATAAAGCTGGAAAATGGGTGATGTTTTCTGACTCGTAGAGTTTTCAGATGTTTTGCTTCCCTACACTTTTTTTGTCATTAACTGGCCTTTTTATCCCGTCTGATTGTTTCTGTGTCCACTGGTCTTCCTTATATTATTCTATTATTTAATAAAAATCTTCTCTTCACAAGTGACCCAGTGTCACTTTTATCTACAGTCAGTTGTTTGCTAGGCTCCCAACATTTCCATTCTGCTTATACAGAAGGAAGGTACGAACAGCTTGCTTCTTTTCTTATAGTTCAACCTGTGGAAATAATTGGTCATAGACCCATTTGGAGTTATTGAAGGACAGTGTCCTTGAAGTTGCTGAGATATGTCAGCCTAATCTAACTTGACTGCTGGTTACAGTGATCTCTTCATTTTATCTTTGTACTGTGCTGACTGGACTTTGTATTTGCCAAGACCTGGATATTTCCTTCTCATGACCCACCTGGCAATGCATCCCACAGAGAACCAGTATTTTACGATTCACAAACCAATGTCCCATCATGCTTTTGAAAATTTTTCCTAACAGCTGTGAAGCAAACTGTTGTGCATGACAGTTTAACTGGAAAACTTTGCAATTATTTCTGTTCACTTCCAGCCAATGTTACTAAGGTTCATTAGCCTAATGGGCTCTTGTATACCCTTTATTATTCTTCAATGTCTCTAAAAAGTCCCTAGGACATTCTCCCATGAATCAAAAGGGAAGAAAAGGAAGAATAAGAAAGCAGATGATTGCTTTGGGATTTCAGACTCAGAAGCTTTTAGATGAAATACAATACATTATCTTATGGTAAAGTAAGTCTGAGATTGGAGGACTGTTTTAATAATGTGATGCCTTTGTGTTCTCTAGAATCTCAAGTTTTCATTTAAAAAGGAACTCCTGAGTTTTTTTGTTGCCAACATAGTGTAAGCCAAGCAGTGTCAGTGCAAAGAGAGTTGCCTGAATGCTTTCTCAGAGGTTTGAACAGCTTACAGTGAGCAAGCTCACTTAAAACAAATACAGGTTTATCCTCACTGTATATCTGTCTCTACTATCACTTCAGTTTGTCTTTCATGTTCTTCCAAATAGTGTTGTACAACAAGGTCTGTAGAATACTTCGAAGAAAACATTTGAAAAGCCAATTTTCCAGAAGGCAGGAGGTAGCTGAAGAAAGGCAGCTGTCAAGTACAGAAGATATTTGATACTAATGGATAAGGCTGACTGAAAATTTTTGAGAAAATAGCTTGTTTGATGAGATGAGGGAGATGCAGCTACTAATTGTTCAGAAGAATAAAAGGAGAAAAACAAAAAAAACATGGATACGAGTTTCAGAATGCTCATTTAAAACCTTAGATTTTTGTGTTCTTTGAATAAATTACAAATTTTCAAGTAATCAGAGAAAGAATACCGTAAACTTTTAAAAAGTTTGAATAGTATGGTATTGTAGTAGAAAAAACAGGAGTTTAAAAAAAGTTACGCAGGTGATAGAGCTTTAGAAAATTTATATATCTTGTCTCTTTGGTAGCAGTTTGAGGAGGGGGTTGTCCTTACTCTATACACAAGTAAGTACTTAGTTAATCTCTTTTTTCTGTTGTGTCTCTTAAAATTTAGTAGATCTATTACCTGAAGCTTCAGAATTAGAACCTCTCTGATGACCACATGATATCATTAAAGTGAATGTTGTCTGCTTTGTGAACCAATAAGGATTAAATCAAGTTTATTTGCAGTTATGGATCCAGTTGTGCGCAAGTTTAAATGACAGATTTTCTATGCCACTAAACATTATTCAAAGACTTACAATCAGTCTACAGTAGTTTTTCACATCACAGTTGTAAAAAAACCTTGTGTTTGTGTATATATATTCATCAAGCTGCATATATATACATATCTATATCTGTCTATATCTATATTGCTCTATCTATTTATCTGTATCAATCACACAGTCACACACCTCTATTTTTCCTTATACAGAATTAGGAACTGATAAGGAGTGGTGCTCAAGTCTCCATGTTTTAATAGTTTAAAAATATCTTTATGTGTGTAGTTTATATATTTAGCAGCCTGATGACCTGAAACCAGTTCATGGAGAAACCTACCTCTATATAATATAAAATTTCAACCTTTTTACCTTTCTTGTAGCTTTCTGATTTGTTGTACCCTTGTTGAATCATCTAGATTTTAACTGGAAATTCTTAAGTAGGGAGTCTGCTTGTTACCTGACCTATTGCACAGGACCTTCTACTTTTAGTATCTTTTAACTTTTTGCTATAGACAGTTATGCTATTGAATAATTAAAGTGGCAGTGTTACAAACATTTACAGTAATTCAAATTAATTATGAAGTTTAATTTTCTGTTTATACTTCAGCATTCTTTGCAAAAACAATTTCTAATGAGCACCCAATATCTGTTTAGAATCTTCCAGGGAAGGAGCTGTAATTGTACATGGTACCTGTAAGAGAAGACCTGGGAGAAAGATGAAAATTAGGAGAAATGCAACAGGGGAAACTCAGCTGCATATTGCTGCTAAGAGAGGAGATGTGTCTTTGGTGAAGACTCTAATATCATCTGGAATTTGTGTCAATGAACAGGACTATGCAGGTTTGAAAATTACTGTCTTATGGGCTTATTTTATACTACAGTTTTACATTATCTGCAGTATAGACGTGTTTATATAATTTGCATCATTTTAATAAAATTATGGATTCTTGGCTTAAAATTTTGAGGAGGAAAGGAAGTCATTAAACAAGTGCAAGCCACTATATGAATACAGGCTTTCATGTCAGCATGGAGGTAATGCAGACAGTTTCTCAGCAGGGTCTTGTTACTCAGCTGAAGAGCACGCTTTCAGAGATGTGTGCAGAAGTGACCTTGAAAGTTTGGTGGAGTTTATGTCCATCAGTATATGCGTGTGTGAAGCACATTCAGACAGGTCATATTTATTTCCTCAGGAAATAAGAACAAAAACCACATGACAAGAATGTTTTCCTTTTTCCTACCTGAATATATAACGTGTTTCTGTTTTCATAGTTTCGAAATGGATACTGTTATATACTAGGTGTCTCACAGACTTGATATTATAAAATGCTTCTGGTATTAGAAGTCATATTATTAATGTTGTGCTCCTAAGTTTTTAAAGTTTTTCTTTTCCAGTGTTCCATTTCTTCTATTATTTTTAGTACTGCAGTAGAAAAAAAACCAATTTTTTTTTTCTTAATACTGGGTGTTTTTCTTTGAAGTAAACTGAATTACACACAAAATAGTTTACCTTGGCATTTCAAGATGATTGCTTGTGTAAGATTTATCTTAAATGCAGCAGAATGTAGACTTACTGATTAGTGACCTTTGGATCTTTCCAAATCAGATGCATACTGTATGTTATCTTGCTTTTATTAGGTTGGACAGCAATTCATGAAGCCTCTAATGGAGGATTCACTGATGTGATCTTAGAATTGCTGAAAGCAGGTGCCAATGTTAACAGCAGAAGTCTCTGTGGCGTTTTACCAATCCATGATGCTGTTTCAGGCAATTATTTGGAGGTATAGTTTTCTTCTACGTAAGATTTCCTAATACAGATTTCTGACAGAGGGTTAGCAAAGCAAAATCCCCATTTCGTTAGAATTACTAACAAAATTCTAGTTAAGGTTTCCCTTTAGGAAAAAAAACAGTGTTCTTTAAAGTAATCAAAAATTAGAGAAAAATACTCTTCAGTAGTGACAGTTGAAATTGTTCAGTTAGTTGACTTCTTTAATACAATAGATAAATAATAAAAATTCAGAAAATCTCAGTGGTTCTTTGCCAGGTTTGGGCTTCTTAAAAACAGTATTAAAGTTGAACAGTCTCAATTTATTGATGGTACAGTGCTGCCACAGATGGGAATAATGCATTTCACACTTAAGAGAGAAGCAATAATACCCTTTATTGATATAAAATAGTGAGTTAACAAAGTTCACTGATAAATGTGACAGTGTTTTAACACAATTCTATTGTTTGCTGCATAGAGAACAGGGTCCCAACTGTAAGGAGGCACCTCCTGTTAAGTCATGATATTCCAGAAAGGACCCCCTTGCTTTCTAAACTCCTCAGATGGCTAGATCCAGACTTCATCCCAGACTCAGTCAGCAGTTCATGTCTAAAGGACTATATGTGCACAGTCATAAAGGACTATATGTGCACAATCAATCCTTTCTATCACTTAGCTAAGATTTCAAAGTTTAGTGTCAATGACTGAAAACAAGGAATTTCTTTGCCTTGAAGAGTAATGCTGAGATGTGTTCCTACTAAAGGGGAGGTCCTGGTGTGCAGCCTGTTGGTGTGTGAGAGAGCTCAAGGGGCCCTGGGCTATGCACTGTTTATGAAGTAAGGTGATTGTTTTATGGTTGTATTTGCATACCAATAAGACGCCTGGATCACTGTTGACAGTGCTCTTTGTCCACCCCTCCCCAGGGTCTGGAGTAGGCTGGATGCAACTATCACTGCTGTCCCTGGTGGTTGTGGCTTAAGCAGGAGAGGAGGGTAGCATGTAGCCATAGAGCCCCCAGTCATGGATGGGGCATTTTTCACTAACTCAACTTGCCCAAAGCCCTGTCCTATCGAACTTCAAACATTTCTTGAGATTTCTTGAGAAAACAACTTTTTTGGCCAGTCTGTTTCAGTGTCTCACTACCTTCACTGTAAAAAAATACTTCTTGTAAAGAAAAGATCCTGGGCCTGTTGTTTAAAAATAAACAATTTTTTATTAACTGGTCCCTTCCAGCCCGAACCATTCTGTAGTTCTAAAAAACAGACTATTTCAGTTAGAAGGGACCTAGAGTGATTATCTAATCCAACTGCCTGATTGCTTTGGGGCCAACCAGAAGTTAAATCATGGTAACATTGTCCAGATGTTCCATAAATATTGATGGACATTGGTCACCTCTCTAGGAAACTCCTCTAGCACAGTTCAGACCCATCCCCACTTATCTGTCACTGGATCTCAGGCAGAGAAGATGGGTATCTCCCTCCCCACTTTCCCTGTTCAGGAAGCTGTAGAGAGCAGTGAGGTCACCCCTAAGTCTCCATTTGTCCAAGCTAGACATGCCCAAGGTCCATAGTGACTCCTCACAGGACACATCTCCCAGCACTCAGGTGCTTTGTTGTCCTCCTCTGGACACACTCAAGGACCTTCACATTCTTCTTAACTTGTGGTGCCCAGCACTGCACAGAAATAAATAAAACCTTTTGACAGAGTGAGTTTTGGGAAACTGAATTGTAAAAGTGATGCCAGATTGGCTCAAACATACTTCTATTTCGGTCAGGACAATTCATATTTCATCACATTTGTCTTTTTCTGTGAGCATGGGTAAAACAAAGGGGATGATTTCACAGACTTGGAGCCAAACTATCAGTAAGGTTCTTGCAAAGATGTATTATTTAGTATTTTGGGGGAGAACCAACAGAGAACATCCTGAACTTTGAATCAGCAATCTTGTTCTGGTGCATTTTCCTACTTGTCTGCACTCTGAGTGTAAGAAGTAAGAAGAAATGCTAAACCAGAGAAATCATACATGTGAAAATTCTTTTATCATCCAAGCTGTGACCTCATCAATACTTTCATATGATCTGATTTTAAGGGGTAGTTAATTCCAGTGATGCCACTACTCTCATTTTCACATTTTGCAATTGAGCAAACTTGCAAGTTTTTTTAAATTAGGAAAAGAATTATCAGTTAATGAAACCAAAACCAATATTAAAGAAAGAAATGCAATTCTATTCTGCACTTTGGTCTTAATGCAATTGGCCAGTTCCTTTTATTTTAGATACATGTTGTTTTGTAATTGTTCCATATAACTATAAAATCATAAAAAATAGTGCTGTAAAAATTACATCTTGTGAAAATTTGTGTATTTGTATGTGTTAATGAAGAAATACAAGATAGAAATCTGTGTTGATAATAGCCAATTATTGGTTTTGTTTAATTTGGATTGCAAGTATAACAATTGTAGAGTAACTTATTTGAACCTGTATTATTTGTGATGTATGTTATTCGACATAGCACATATAGTTATATAAGTCCACAGCAAGAATTAGCACTGTACATATAACAAGAATGCATAACAGGCAGCCAGGATTCTGCTGCAACATGGAGCAAATCCCAATGAAAAGGATGGGTCAGGAGAGAGTGCTTTGAATCAAGCTTGTAGTGAAGAAATGAAAGAACTGCTGAAGTCATATGGTGCTATGGACTCTGTACTTGCTGTTCAAACTGTTGAAGTTACTGGTATGTTTGTTTTGTAATATACATCATAGGATTACCCTGTAATCTTAAAGGAAAAATCATACATTCAAATGGTATGACACTGATATTTTTAATTCTATTAACTATTGAATGTGATTTATATATTTATTTACAGCTAATAAGATACATGAATGGGTTTTTGTAACGTATTTGGATATTCAGATTTTTGTTATCCATATTTCCTTTTACAGGAAGGGAAATGAGTAATTTTGAAAGTGGTAGCTTTCATTTCTTCATGCTACCTAGATTTGATCTCTTTTGCACATAGATGATACTGTTTATTAGTTGATCTGCCATTGCATCTTTGTAACCTATAGTAGCTAATCCAGCCTATGATGCTCCTACAAATTAATTTTAAATTTTATTTGTTTTTTCTTTATTGTGGAGAGGTGAAATCAAAACATTATTGTTATGACTGCCATAAAAATGATGATGCAGCTTTGGAGGCACAACATGAGAAATATAGTGTGGTAAGTATAGATAACAGTTTTGTTAAACTGCTCTGTGGTGTATGACTGCATAGTGACATTTGCTGACTGAAAAATACAATATCTAAGTATAATTTAAATAATTAATCCATTAAAATGTATGTAAGAACAGCATCATGCAGAGAGTTATAGTAGATAAGTTGTGGTTTACATACATGAGTGTGTTTATTATCACTCCTCTCTATTCATTATTCCTGTGCATTTAAATTTATTGTGCAAACAGTAGTCAATACTGATACACATTGCTTATTGCTTATAAAAATAGAGAAAAGGTCATAAGTTCTGAAGCTTTAAGCACATTTCCAGAATGGTTCTTTTTGAAACAGTAATGAATTGTCATCACGATGAGGATGGTATTCAGATATTGTTTATCTTAAAACAACAAGGAAGATTTTTTGCACAAGTTGTTAGCTCTTCTTGGTATCTATAACCTATGTCTATATTGTCTAGATGATGCTGTCATGGTGAAATTCACTGTCCAATCTTTGCTGTGCACTCAGAGGTTTCTGGAGGACTGTGAGCATGGACTAGTTTGAATGCCACAGCAAACCCAGGCTGTGACAGCCCCTTGCAGAGCAATGTTCTTGGAATTATGTAGCTCTGTCCTACCAGTACCCCATTGCGTTTACACAGTAATTCCCAACCTGGAATGACTTAAGTCTGCCAATACCTAAACTGCAGGCCATGTACCATGGCCTGTTTTGTATGGTGCACTTGGCTCAACTTCTTACAGTAATTTCTGTGTTTGTTAACAGGAGTCTGTTGCTGCTGTACAGGATACAGAAAAGAAGCAGGAGGAACTGTTGCTGTTTGAGTTGAGAACTTCCAAAGATGCAGGTAGACATAATTGAAGTGTTTCACCTATTTTTAGTGGGTAAATATCTTTGGCAATGTAACTGTTCTTAGAACATTATTGCACGTAATATATTTGAGTATCTCCTCTGGAAAATACAGCTTCAGAGAATAAGATTGTAATAGTACTTCTCAGGTGTGAGCACTTCCTGAGAAGGAATTCTGTTGCACAGGAACGAATATTTTTACGAAAAAAGGGAGGCATGCCACTCAGAGGAATGTGTCTCAAGTCAACCTAGTAATATAAAAAGGGATCCTTAGTTAAAAATGCATACTTTTGGTGGCATTATTCAGTTATGAGCATGTAAACCTCTGCATGATAAAGAACAGCTATGTCTGTATGTAAAGTAGCAGATGCAGCATTTTCATTCTTGTGTGGCTGGACTTCCAGGACCCTGAAACAATTTATGAGAGGAAAAAAGAGAATTTTTTTACAGCAGACAATGTGAATAATGGGCAGTTTCAGAAATGCTGATACCCAGAGGTGTAATTTGTTTTAGGCTATCAAATTTCAGTTCAGATTTATCTCAAGAATTTACTAAGCGACAGTGAGTTCCTAGGTGATCATGATGCTTCTCCTGTGTAGCTGTTGAAGTCAATTGTGTCCATGCCATGATGCTTCAGGAGGCATAGCTTGCTGCCAGAATGCCTTTGACCACGGTCTCTCTCCTCAGCTGCCCTTCCCCATCTAGGCAGGGCTGTTTAATTGAAGCATCTCATACTCAGGCTACAGTTTTGCTTCCTGACAGAAAGAAAGGGTTTGTTTTTAAATTTGTATTCCTAATTACAGACTAGAGCTTTCAAATGGTATTTACAAGTAAATCTATCCTTTTGAAAATAAATGTGAAATATGGAATTATGTGGTTTGATTACTCAAATTTATGGTGTGTGGACTGTTAGTTAAAATAGGTGTTTTCTTGAAACATGTTTGACAAATACGTAGATGATACAATAGACAGATGCCTGTGAACAGACATCAGTGCAATTTCATGAATGACCAAAAGGAACTATCAGACTTCTCTTTTTCAGGGATCTTGTCCAGGGATATGAGAGAAATTAATATAGTGATCAGTTACCACTACTGACAAAAACGTTAGTAGTGTAGCACCTGTTAAACTAAGTCTTAGTCATTGCTATTGATGAGGCACGAGACTGAGCAAGTATGTAGAAGTACACTGACAGACTTAAAAGTAAAGTAAAATCTCAAGGTATTTCCATGCAGTGAAATCTACTATGAATAACAGATTCAAATTTTCTAGTAAACTGTCTTAATAAGAGCAATATTTACATATTAGCAAGTAAGCAAATACTAGTAGGTACGATGAAAAAGGTTTGGGGAAACATTTTATAAATTTCAGTTTAATACTGTAATTTCTCATTTTTCCTGATTTTGTAAAGCTTGCATTGACTTTTAGAATTTCAGGAATTAGGTTACAATTTTAGCAAATTATCCCAGTGGTACCCACTGGATATGACTTCTAACCCTCTGATGTTATATGTCTAAGAGGTAGGGTATATAAAGAAGAATTTATGATTGCTCTTCTTTAACATTATGAGTTAGAAACGATGTAAAACTGGGATAGATAAGTTTTTACCTTTGTATGTAACTTGAAACAGTCTAGCTATTTCTTCATGGAGAAATTGATTAAGCTATTTTGTAATACTGCAAACAAAAATTTTAGGAACCTTGTAAAGGTTGCATGAGTTCTGCAGGTAGCCTCAGTATAACTGTATTGTTATGTAGCTAATTGTAACACAAAGAGCTTAAAAATTTTCAGGACATATCATCCATAGAGAAGTTCTTCAGTTTATTCTTTTTTTTCTTATTAATTTCCTAAACAAGGTATTCGCACTTCAAAATTTTTCAGTACTTCAGCTAATTATTTTAAAGTTAAACTTGTATTTAATTCTTTCTATAAGAATTTAATTAAAAATACTCAAATTGTAAGGAGCTACCAGCATGCAATACAGAATAATGTACTGCTCTAAAGTCTCTTCATACTTCGGCTGTGTATTTGCTACACTGAAATTGCTATTAATGTAATTATTTTCTTATTATTTCTAAACTTCTTATTGCCATAATAATTTTGATTACCTCAAAATATTGAACAGATGTGTATATACAGAGGCTGTCTCAGATACAAGATAATTTGAATGAAATTCTTGCAAACCAGAAAACAGAGAGGGATATCCTTGCTAAAAAATACAGGTAAGTAGAATACAAGGATTCTATTAACAGAAAGCTATAGAAGTTGTTAGGAGATCAGCATATACTGGCATAAAAGTAAACTTATGTGGTTTTCATTCAGATTTTTTGGAAGCATGATTGATATTTGCTTCAGTTACCTCAGTTACCTGAAAGAAGAACTTCAGGGTTTCCTTAATGCATACTAAGCAGTTGCTGTGCTCACATTTAAGCATTGAAATTAGGTAGTGAACAATACAAAATGTTTGGAAAAACACAGAATCACAGAATATGCTGAGTGAGAAGTGACTCACAAGGATCATTGAGTCCATTTCCTACTGTGCACAGCACTATCCACAAGAATCCCACCACGTGCCTGAGAGCAATGGCCAAACACTTCTTCAACTCTGTCAGGCTTGGTGCTGTGACCACTGCTGTGGAGAGCCTGTTCCAGTGTCCAGCTACTTCTCTGTGAAGAATCTTTTCCTGATACCCAACCTAAACCTTCCCTTACACAGCTTCAGTCCATTCCCTCAGGTCCTGTCACTGTCACTGTCACCACAGAGATGTGATCAGTGCCTGCCCATCCCCTTCCCCACACAAGGAGAAGATGGAACTGCAGTGAGGTCTCCCCTCAGTGTCCTCCAGGCTGAACAGACCAAGTGACCTCAGCTCCTACAGCTCATACAGCTTCTCCTCAAGACCCTTCACCTTCCTCCTGGCCCTCCTCTGGACCCTCTGTAGCCTTACATTAGGCCATTGTGGCACCCAGAAGTGCCCCCAGCACTGGAGGTGAGGCTGCCCCAGCTCAGAGCAGAGCAGGACAATCCCCTCCCTTGCCTGGCTGGTGATGCTGTCCCTGATTCCCCCAGGACAGGGTTGGCCCCCCTGGCTGCCAGGGCACTGCTGGGTCATGTTCAACTTGCCGCAGACCAGGACCCCCAGCTCCTTTTCCATGTTGCTGTTCTCCAGCCTCTCATTCCCAGTCTGTCCATACATCCAGGGTTGCCCCATCCCAGTTGCAGAATCCATCACTTTTCATTATTGAAGATCACATGGTTGGTGATTGCCCAATTCTCTGATTTGTTGAGGTGCAACAGGCCTCTCTGCAGGGCCTCCCTGCTCTCGAGGTAGTCAACAGCTCCTCCCAGGTTTGGATTGTTAGTGAACTTAGCTAGTATCCTTTCCAATTCTGCATCCAAGTCATTAGTGAAGATGTTGAAGAGCACAGAACTCTTCAGCAAGGTGGAGCCCTGTGGTAAGCCGCCAGTCTGATGTCACCCCATTCACTAGAAGCCTCTGAGCCCAACCTGTGAGCCACTTGCTCACCCATCATGTGATGTGTTTATCCAGCTGTGTGCTGGACATTTTGTCCAATAGGATACTGTGTGAGATTCTGTGAGTACCAAAAGCTTTACTGAAATCCAAGAAGATCACCTGCCTTCCCTTGATCAGCTAGGTGGGTTACCTTGTTGTAAAAGGAAATCAAGTTTGATAAGCAGGATTTTTCCTCTCATGGAGCCATGATACCTAAGCAGAAATTAGGAAATGGGGATATTGAGCAATTACATTCATTTTGCAGTATCATGGAGGAAACTAGTAGCAGCTCAAGGCACTACTTGGAGTGTCCCTGCCTCTGATTGGTTTCTTTAGCACTCCTGGAATAGAGTGTTCTACCAATGGCTAGCAAGAGTCATTTAGAGAAATGGCTTGAAGCATGCTTGCAGACATTCATTCTTTTTGTGAGAAAAATTAAAATGTGAGCTAGGATTGTTCATCTTAGTGTGAGCATGGACTGTGTGAACTAGCAGCTTCATGATGCTAGCTCTCACAAGGCCTCTTTTTATTTCCTTCTGAGAAAGACTCAAGGTTGGTAGTGTGGTGAGTGCTTACCTAACAATGTAGCATCCTATTCAGCTTTCAGGTAGTCCCATGGCAAAATATAAAGGCTGGTTGAGCAAAGAGAAATGAAATATTTCTGTCACATGCCGTTTTGCCAGCTATAAAATGTAGGATTACACAGGTAATTTAAAAAAAAAAACGATTTTATAAGGAGTTAGAATTCCAAATCATCTTTGTGGGCAAAAGACTGAATTTAGAAAAAAGGGCAGTAAAATTAATAGCTTCTGTAGCATTGAGAGTGAGACTGTGTTCCAGAGTGAAGTCATAAATATTTCTGGGTATTGACGATATCCTGCAGCTAATGTAACAGCTGCCCATCAATAATAGTGAGCTATATTCCAAATCACATTATATTTACTTTTTTATTTATACAGTGAACATCTTATTTTAATTAATTGGTTTATAACTTTTGTCACATAAGCCATAGAAGGTCAGGAGGCATCATCACATTTTCAATCTTTCAGTTGTTCAGTTAGTTGTCTGAGAGAGAGATACTGCTTACATTGTTCCTTTTCTGTACTAAGATGTAGGTATTAGAATCTTCTGTACTAAGGTACTAAGATATATATTCTACTTGAGAAAAATTAGCAAAAGAAGTATTGTATTTGTTAGTGGCTGTAATTTGTCATTTTAGTCACACTGTCTTTGCCTCTTCAGCTGCAGCTTCTTCTGTACTTGCATAGCAATAAAACAACAAGACTTCTCAGAGCAAAAACTGCTAGAAAAGTGTGTGGAAGCCTCACTGGCCTGTATAGAAGTTCATAGCTGTCATAGATTACTCAATGATAGACTGTATGCTGATATGTTGATGGTACATGTATTCTAAGCATATGAGATACCGAGCAGTATCATAGTACAGACAGCTAGACTGCCAAGCTGTGTTTCTTCTTCCTTGTTCCGAGCCATCTAGTCTTAGTGTACCTTTGTCCTGATCCCCTCAACAGTCTTTTTTGAGACTGGGATGGTGTTACTTGCATGGCACCTTGGCAGTGGGTGACCTAAAAAGCAAACCATACTGCAACTCCTTTCCCCACAACTTGTGTTACTTTTCTATCCTCCCAAAATGGTGCCGCAGTGGTAGTGATACCACTTATCCCATGAAGAGAAATTAGGAGAAAAGAGTGTTATGCTGAGTTGATGTACTGAAGATAGTGGGTTAAATAAATAATTCCCTTTCAGCAGAAAGGAGGTAAAGTCCCCCAGGGAAGGGTTCTCACAGGAGGGAGGCTCAGTCTGGGAACAGGATCTGATGAAGGGTGCAGCATTCCTAGATTACACATAGGCAACATCCTAAACTGTTCTGTCCTTTTTACTTTAGGGTCATGTGGCACTATTACAGTGGTAGCTTTATGAAATCTTTTGTTGTGTATACCATAAAAAAATCCTTATAGTATCATCCTTCAGGAGCTTATCCTGAAGTAATTTTAAAAGGCTCCAAAGTAGACCTTCGAGACAGGGAATTCAGTGTGCTATTATGATTTGTGGTGATTAAAGAGCAGTTGATGATACTACAGGCACAGTTTTGATTCTTTGAATTAAAGGTGGCATAGAAGTATATATCCTGTGAATTAAGGAGTGGTATAGGCAAGGGTATTTCTTAAGTTTTGATGATTAACATTTAAATTCTATGGGATTCTCACTTACATCTTTATTCTGTATCTTACTATGAGATTCTGCTCTTTGTTGTCCATAAACGTGGGATTTGATATTTGAATATTGAACTTCATACATAATAAAAATATTGTTCAAATTTTAAATGTTGGCTGAGTCCTTTAAAACATATTCTTGTTCTTTGTGGGTTATGTATATCCAACTGTTTTAATCTTGTACTTACAATAACTCCAATGTCCTTATTTATCATTTTCCATAGGGCTTCAATGGAATCATTTAAAAAAGGTGCACTAAGGAAACAATTAGTTTACCTTGCTTCTAGGCAAAAGAGCCTGTTGACTGTTGCTGAAAACCAGGAAAAATTAGTGCAGAAAATACAAAATTACAGAAAAACAAAGCAATTGCTCAATTCATCATCAGAGAAACAAATCTCAAATTTAGCTATTTTTCATGGAAGTAATAAAAGACAAAGTTTAACTGCTAATGAAATCATATGTCCTAATGCAGTAACATTTAATATGGGGCCTGGTGCCAGTGCACCTAATGGAAACAGAGTAGAAGCACATGTCTCTTTAGAAAATACATTTTCAGCTCAGGAATGCGTCCAGCATCCACACATCTGCTTGGATGAGACAGGAGCAAATAAAGAAGCAATTACAAGCAAAGAGGCTTCTGATCATGCTTTGGCATCTGAAAACCGGGTAACAGAACATGCTTTTGAAAACATGTCAAAGATGACAAATGCTGCAGAAGTGATGACATTGCCTTCAGAACCTACTATTTCCACTGCTAAAACAAAGTGCTCACAGCAAAAAGACATTGATTGTGTAGCAGTTGTAGGACAAAGAAACAAGTCTTTAAATCCCACTTCCAATACATTAAATATTGTAGAACCCCGAAGCACTGTTGTCAATAGGAATGTCTATCAGACAGCCAGTGTCTGCAGGCAGGTTCTTTCACATGAGGATCTGCACAGATATGTGAATAAGAAAGAAGCTTTACAGCAGCAACAGCAGCCACAGCAAGCAATTTTGCTAACATCTACAACGAATTTCTCTAATACTTTGCAGCAAATGGTCTTTCAGAGTAGTGAAAATTCATTTAATGCCAACCCGATGCTTACTAATCTTACTTCAAATACAGACTCTACATCAAATATCAGTGAGAAATCTTCACAGAGTAATAGTAATCAGGAATGGGAACAAAAACAAGTGCGATATGGATGGAAGAGTAAGAAAAAGCATCAGCTGATAGATCTGCTTGAATTGGGAAGGATAAAGCCCGGAGAAAATGTTTTAGAGTTCAAGCTACAGGTAATTGTTGAGAAATATTAATATTAGTGGATAATGAAAATACCCTGCATACTAAAATGGGGAACCATCAGGTCTCATGGTTTAGTCTTCATCTTCAGCACTTACTAGTGAATATTTTGTTCATTGCTTATAGATAACTGTTCATGAGCTTAAAAGGAAAACAAGATGAAGTCCACTGTTAGCCTGTAATTTTAAGACCCAGAATATTGCATAAGTAAAATTTGTGTTTAACTTTGTGTTACCAGTTTGCTAGTATTTCTTATTGCTAGAACCAGAGTGCAGTCTTTGGCTGATCTACATTGTGTAATACCTGATTTTCATACTGAAAGGATCAGGAATGTAATTGTCATTATGACTTAATGTTATTCTTGGAAACAACTGTCAAGTCCCTCAAATAAAAGATGTGACTTCAAGGATTTAGTAAGGCTGTAATGAGCATGAATACATGCAAAATTACTTGCTTACATACTTGCTGGTTCCATAAGCATACAGTATGGTATGAACCATATTTAAAAAAAACCAACTCTTTTTTAAATACAAAAACATTTCCCTGTCCCTCCAAATACAGAGCAGATCTGCACAGCAGCTGCCAGGGGCCTGGCTTAGTGTTGATCATATGAGGGAATCATTAACTAAGCTCTCAGATGTGAGCTAGTGTCATAGTTTGGCACTGACCAATTGCTAGGCACCCAAAAAAGTCCATCACTTGCCCTCCCCTGCCACAGCTGGGCAGAGGAGAGAGAAAAATTTAATGAAGGCTTCGTAAGTTAAGGACCAGAAGAAAACACTCCAAGGGCAAAACAGGCTCAACT
Organism: Cinclus cinclus; assembly: GCF_963662255.1. Taxonomy (NCBI): domain Eukaryota; kingdom Metazoa; phylum Chordata; class Aves; order Passeriformes; family Cinclidae; genus Cinclus; species Cinclus cinclus. Next base: position 60,494,497 of record NC_085084.1, on the reverse strand, counting down.
TAGAGATATAAAGTAAATTTATTACTTTCAACATCAGAGGAGGATAATGAGAAATGAAAATGAGCCTTTAAAACACCTTTTATTCCTCCAGTACCCTCCCTCCTTCCCACTGATGGCTCAGGGAGACAGGGTGTGGGGATTTTGGTCAGTTGCTTGCCCAAGGTTTTCTTTTGCTGTTCAGGGAGAGGAGTCCTCCCTCCCCTGTAAGACCATGGAGTCCCTTCCACAGGACACGGATCTCCATGAACTTCCCAGCATGGTTCCAATCTCACGAGCAGCACTCCTTCCAAAACTGCTGTGGTGTGGGTCACTGTTCCACAGGGCACAGTCCAGCACCCTGGACAGGCTGCTCCAGCCTGGAAGCAAGGCTCCTTCTCTCCCCTAGGTCTCCCACAGGATCACAGCCTCCTGCTCTGGCATGGGCACCTGCCACACAGCCTGTGGGTGGATCTCTGCATCCCCCGTGGATCCCCACGGGCTGTGGGTGGATCTCTGCATCCCCCGTGGATCCCCACGGGCTGTGGGTGGATCTCTGCATCCCCCGTGGGTCCCCACGGGCTGTGGGTGGATCTCTGCATCCCCCGTGGATCCCCACGGGCTGTGGGTGGATCTCTGCATTCCCCATGGATCCCCATGGCTGCAGGGTCACTGATGCTTCACCATGGTCTCACCACAGCCTCCAGAGGAATCTCACCTCCAGCACCTGGAGCACCTCCTGCCCTCCTTCTGCACTGACCTTGGTGTCTCCATGTTGTTTCCCTCACACGTTCTCACCTCCTCCTCTTCTCTGGCTAGGAAAAGCTGTGCCTACTTTGTTTTGATTTTCTTCTTCAGTCTGTTATCACAGAGGTGTTACCAGCATCTCTAACTGGCCCAGGCTTGGCCAGCAGCATGTCCATCTTCAGAGCCATCAGGGATTGTCTCTGCTGGACATGGTGGAAGCTTCCAGCAGCTTCTCACAGAAAACACCTCTGTGGTCCCCACCCTGCTACCAAAAACCAGGCTCTGCAAAACCAACACAGCTAGTTAATTTCCAGGGCAATGTATCAATAAAAAAATGAAAAGCTCTTTTCAGACAACTCACCAGTTTAGTTAATGTAGAAAGAGCTCCTTTTCCTACACCTATAGTCTCAGGAATGCTTTTCTGCTTAGAGCTGCTGTTTTGTCTGGTCTTGTGTTCTGGAACCTAGGGTAGTGTAAATCACAAGGCTGTACATCAGACCATATGATAGGTATGGAGACATGCTTCTTTTTTTGAAGAACATGAAATATTCCTTTGAACTGCAAGATGACTAAGTGGAAGGATGAAAAATTCACTATGCCTGCTGTAATTTTTCAAGGCAGTTATCTCTAATAGGACCTTGATGCATGTACTGGTGTACTGGTGTTTTGGGAAATAGAGAAGTCAGTGATCTTTACTTGGATGAAAGTGACATTCATTTATGTCTTGGAAGACAGTGCTGTAGAAATCGAAATTTAGAAACCAGTGTCTGTTGCATTGCGAAGATATGATCAATAAATTTCCTCTCTTTATAATTTAATAATATATTTGTAATTTTATTATATTTTTAATTCTTTATAATTTTAGAGATGTACTTGATAACAACATACAGTTAATGCATAGTCCTTACTGAAGCTTAGCTTTGGGCAAGCAAAATGCAGTTGTTGAATGCTGTACACCTAGGTTGTGAAACTGAACTCAATTGAGTGCTCAATTGAAATATCTGGGTTAATCGTCTTAATTTAATTATTAAATCAACCCCAAGCCAGTGGAGATGGTTCAATATTTGCTGCTGCATCATTCTCTTACTCGGATTCTTTAACCTTATGAATGACAGGTGACCCTACTAAGTTCTAATCGAGTTGATCAAGAGCTAATTAATGCATTATTTAGCTGTGTTAGTACAACTGTGGCCAATATGACAAAACCATTACTTACTCAACCATAAACAACTATAATTTGCTTCTGGAGAGGTGTAAATGTTTGCAGAACTGGACTGTATTAACATTATGAAGGAGGCATTAACAATAAGTTATTTCATACTTAATTTTGCATAATGTAAGGCTGTCAGGTTCATCCTAAAACGTTTAAGTGATATCCCTCGATATAAAAGAAAATTTTGTGCAAATATGGTTCATGTTTGAATGGTTGCTGAAACTTTACTCTGACATATGTGTACTTCGTGTAGCAGTTTCTTGTACAGATTTGCCTTGTGTAAGTGCCTGAGTTCACTACTGCAAATTAATTTATTCAAGGCCTTGTTATATATAAGAGGAACTAAGATTCAAATACAGTTCTGACAAATACACATAGGGAGATTTGTGCTCTGATTGGCTAAAGCATCTTATTCAGGTGGAATAAATTGTCTTATGCAGTTTTTGATAATGGCATTAAATTACTTAACTTTTTCTCAGAGAAAAACAGAAGTATCTTCAACTTTTCAGCTGTATTGTTCCTTGGCATTTTTTCACATTTCAAGGATATTATTTCATATTTGTTAATTTATGAATTGAAAATATTTCTTATTATTTTTTGAGGAATTTAGTCATAAAGCTACACTCTTAAAGAATGGCAAGATCAGAACCAGTAAAGGACAAATACTACAGAATCCAATTCAGTGGGTTAAAGATCTACTTGGAAGTGGTATTTCTGTGACACGGAATTATGTGTGGAATAAGGTAGGCCTGATTTGATTCCTGAAGTTAGCAATAATGAATGGCTGTAACAAGTTTCACTAATCTAGATGTCCTTACGCTTCATAAAGCAAAAGAGGGTACAAGCCTAAATTTTAAATGTCTTCTTACTTTTAATGAATGAGCAGCAAAGAGGGAGCTATGTTGCCATAGCTGTACTGTGATGAACTAGTCATGAGTGTTTAAAGAATGTGGAATGCTCACTCTGTAAAATAGCAGGGATTTGAAAGATTAGCTTCAAAGATTATTAAGACTGATAGAGAAAGCTGTAAGGTGGTTTGAATAAAAAGGAGCAAATATTATTGAAATAATAATAATAGTAGTATTATTAATAATAATAATATTATTAATAATAATAATAATTTGCTAATATTATTAGCAAATATTATTGAAATATCAGGATGTCATGCACAACTATTGCAAAAACACTGGCAGAGTTTAAAAGAGCATTACAGATGGGCTGTATTATGCTTGGTTTTGGTTTTTTTTTTTTTCTTTTTTTAAACTAGAATTCAAAATACCATAATTTCTCCCTGATTTTGACAGATGCAGATCAGGTTTACAAGTGTATAAACTAGGTTTTAAAAGAAAAGTGAAGTTCCTACACCTATCAGAAAAAAAAAAAATACAAATTAAAACAATCAGTTACCCATCTAGATTTCTTTTTACAGGTTACATATCTTGGGACAGAATTGTCAAAATTTAGTGTTGGTGAAGTGTCAGTTTCCAGTGACCTGGAGTTACCAACACAGAAAGGAAACCCTTTGGGTATGTACCACTTAAAATCTAATATTTTTCATAATTGAAAGCAGCAGAAAGTGATTTCTAAAGAACTTAAAGCCCAAAATTCCTCTACTGCTTTCTGATTTTTTTTCTGGGATATATGGTTATCACAGATCTTGATCTTGAAATGTAATTAGTGCCAGAACTTGTACATGAAGTCTAAGATAGTACACTTCTTCTATAAATTTGTTGCATGGAGAGAATATGATTTGGTTGCTGTGTAAAAAAAAAAATGTAACACTTGATATTAAAATATTTACTGTAAAGCGAAGGTCCAAGTAAGCTATTTTATTTTTTTTTATTCTATTGCAAACTCAGATACACTAGCATAAGCTTTAATCTCATACACATCTTCAAATCATATTGAATTATATGTGTGATGGAAAATCCCAGTATTCCTAGCCAACACTAATAACTAGGATGATATTTTATTCTCTAAAAATAAATAGTCAAATGAAACAAAGTGCATTGATATGACAAAATGACACTGAACAATTGTTTCATAACTGCCTAACAAACTGAAGAACTTCAGTCTAATTTTGATAAGCAATGTATTCTCAGGGGAACACAAGTGCCTTTGACAGCCAGTTGTACTTGGAGTGCATAAAGCTTTTGGGCTTTTGGGATTGGTTCTGTTAATTTGATAAGACACTGCACTTCATGCGAACTGGGATACCAGGGTTAGTAGTTTTTAACATACTGAAAGTAAATTTAAGGATAATAGTTCAAAAGGTGTGTTCAAAATAGTTCAAACTACTGTGTTCTACTGGTATTTGCTTCAGGCTGAGAGCTTCCAGATGATGAGTTTATTTTGCCTTGCTTCAGTAACTTCACTTTATACCAGTGACTTAGAACTGGATTTAGTTTCCAAACTTTTTGAAAATTTCACAAATTCTTCTGAATTATTTATATTGCGAACAATTTATGATAAACACTGTAAGTTCTAGAACAGAGAAATCAATTTATTTGAAAATTATTCCTGACAAAGAAAAATCAGTCTGAGGATCAGTAAGTGTTTTTCCCAAGTAGTCCAGGGTCATCTGGAAAAGAGTATTTAAGGAAGTATTTTTGTGACGTGATTTAAGGTGATGGTAACCACTGCCTAACCATTAGTCTTAGGTGAGAAGCTGAGGAAGGGAAAGTCAAAGTGTTCTCAGTTTCAGTTCCATTTCAGATACTACATGGCCAGATATGTAGGACATAAAGTAGTGTCTTAAATTGTTCCAGAAGAGATTAATCTGCACTGTTGTTTTGTGAGTATACTTCTGGTCATTGGGCAGCCCTCAAATGGTTTCCAAGATTAGTTCATGAGTTAGCTTGTTCCAAATGCTTTTTCCAACAGGCAGTTTGCATGCAGTCAGCTTGCTTAAAAGGAGAGGAAAATTTGCTGGTGTGGATGTGAACTATTCTGTACCACTTGCCTGGAGATATTCCCAGGCACTCTTTTTATCTTTCTAATATGCTTAGGGCCTGTCTGTATTATATAGTAGAATTTTTTTCTACTTTTTAGTGAACCAAGCTTTTTTTCTTCTTACTGTATTAATTATTTTATTATTTTCTGTGCATCCCAGAGCAATGTTAAAAAAGAAGACTGGGGCCTGGGAATTTGAGCAATTTTGGAGGAGAATACTATTATTTTAAATACCCCTTCCTCACTCTCCTTGTAGCTTCCCATCCCTTGGCCCAGTGTTCGTTGAGCTACTCTATAAGGAGCATGGAGAAGTGGGAAGAAAATTATATATGCAGTGCCTATATCTAGCCATCTAGTAATAGAGAGGCAGCTACCAGTGAACTTCTTGTACAGCCAAGTTTAGGAAGTATGTCCTAGGAACCTCTACCAAATTAAGGCCCCTTGGCAAGAAGAGAAGGATTTGCTGTTTTGTGGCAGCCATCATAAGAAATAATCCAGTTTTTCAACTTGGTTGAGATTAATAAGGTGCTTCAAGGTTTATATAGCATCAGACTTCTAGCTGCCTTAGGGGTGTTAGTACAAAAAAATTTGAAGAGCCCATGAAGTCAAGCAGTCCTAGACCAATTATATAGAAGCATTAGAGACTGCAATTTCATCTAAATCCTAACTAATTTTCAGTGTGTGTATCTTCTTTGAGTCTGAGTCTTTAGTCTCTTCTACAATCATGCTAGCAGAAAGCAAGAATTACTGTATTCAAGCCTGAGTGAAAAGTAAACATTAAGCAAATAAGCAGTACTTTTAGACTATCTGTATATAGGAAAATAGAAGAAAGAGTTATTATATGGCTTAGAATTTCTCTGTGCTTTGATACTTGTAATGATGATATAATGTTTGCTAAAAACGACCAAGAATAACAAGGATACAGAATTAGATGTCAGCTGAAGAACAGATGTCAGTTGCAGAGCAAATGTTGGTGTTAAATATTTCACATTGAAATTCCAGCAGAGTGGTTTAAAAGAAAAGCTTATTCAGTTGTTACAGTAAGTGTGATATGCACATTCATTTTGCTGGAAGACAACCTTTGGAAAACAGCTTGACTAGTCCAATTCTTGTGCTCAGGCAATCTCTTACTGCTTTTAATAACCATTAGCCACCTGTAAAAATTAAAACAGCTCTTGTTCACCTTTAGTCATTAAAGGTCCCAAAGTTTTATGGAAGAAGAGTGTTTTCAAGGGAATCCAGATTATTTCTTAATGTCTGAATCATACGCTGTTTTGAAAAGTTTATGTTAGTGTATTTTCAGGTATGGAGTATTAAATTTTCAACAGGACTCAGTTGGAAGGCTTGAAAGCAAGCAAGAAAGTTGTGCTATGATCGTATGTGATATGGCATGTTTCTGTTTTCCTTGAGGCAAGCAATGAACACATACTTTTAGTACTCTACTTTTCAAGTTAAGAGTTTTGTGATGCCTATTGTAATTTTTCCAAGGATGATACTGATTTAAAACACCAACAAGAACAGCAACAAAAAACAAACAAACAAACAAACAAAAAAGTCATCTTACAGCAGCAATTGTTTGACTGGTAAAGGAGCAAAAGAAAGTCTGCCCTTACGTGTGTTAGTTGGTGTAAGGCTAAGTGAAAATATAGAGAAACAAATTAAGAAAAATGAAAAGTATAACTTCTCTGTGCATTAAACCATCAGTGTTAAGTGATACTTTTTGTTCTTCAAACAAAAGTATCTTTGAATGCTCCCAGGAAAGAATTTTATCAGGAGGAACACCAGCACTATCAGAGTCCTGGTAGAGGCTCCATTTCTCAGCCTCTTAGGAGCTTTGACCAGAGTAATACACAGCCAGTCACCACATCCTTGCAACAAACACAAATTGTGAGAGCTGTGTGCTGAAGGAGAAGCAGCTGTTGCCAGGGAATTTATGAGTAAATGTTTTTTTAGCAGTCGGGAAAACCTAATGGTGGATGCAAGGGTTATGCAAGAGATATGATAGGAAAAAGAAAAGTAGGTGGCATGGAATTGATTTGTGTGTGGGAGGGAAGGAGTGCTGGGGAAAAATGATGATGCTGCTGAGTTTTTGGATTGATCTAAATGATCCAGTAGCAATGTTTTTCAGAGCTCAATATGGTCTACTCTCCTGTGTCCAAATTAGAAACATTTTGCTATTTTGGTGTCATTAACAAAAAAATTTCATACCATTTTGAAGACACAATTAAATTTCTCAAAAAGTAATAGCATAGAGAAATGTCTTCTGGATTTAGATGGAGAAATATAATACATAAGAATTGCTAAATAATCATGCGTGATCTAATTTAAAGGGTGGTGTGGAAGTGCTCCTGAAGATGCTGTGACCTTTTTGAATTTGACCAAGCTTGTAACTTTGTGTTTTCAGTATTGCGGTTTTATGTCGTTTGCTCATTAAAACCGATCTGTAGTACTTGTATGATTTGAGCAGTGCCCATTGCACTTGATTTGGTATTTCTGCCTCTACTGGCTGTGATTACACTACAAGGAGATGACTCTGACTGGCCACAGTGCAAAGTTAGACTGATCAGCTCAAACCCCAGTGCCAGATAACACTGCACTGTTGTGGGTAACAGTGCTGAGTTAGATCTGCTGTGGGAAGCAGTAAGACAGAAAAAAGAAGTGAATCTGGTCTTTATTGGTCATTGTAAACTTAAAAGTGCATCCACTTTTGAAAGCAATTCTTAATGCTTCTGTACAAAGGCCCTACAGCTACCTTGCAAAGAATTAAGATGAGAAACCTCTGCAGAAAATGCTTTGTTATCCCCCTTTATTGTTTTTTTTAATTTAATAGAAGCAAACAAGCTTAGTATCTTAAATGCCAGGGCAGAATATTTGGAGGAAGGTGCTGTTCAAAGTTACAAAAAATAGATTGTGTAGTGGATTGCTACTTATTTATATAAAAAATCCCAGACTGAACTGCTCTTTAATATTAATTGAAAAGTAACAAAGATTATGGTTTATAGGAGTTGTGTTTTCTCTGCTGAACAAATGAACAGCCACATTGAAATTTACTCAAATATGGCTACTATTTATATTCTGCTTGCCAAAATAATGGTCTTGTAGCATGGATGGTCATTGTCACCCTACCATCTGCATGGTCAATCCTGAATGGAAGCAGTTACAACAGTGTAGAGTAATTTTGTAGCAAAACAAACCATTAATAGACAGTGGAGATGACATGAAATTAAAGATATATGTTTAATAAAAATTAATAAAATGGAAATTTACGGGAATGTTGTTCCATATATACATTTTTGTTCATACCTACTATATATATGAATACTGTAATTACTCTGTCAATTGAAGAAAAAAAGCTGCTGAACAGTCAGTATAATATGTAAGAATTTAATACCATCTCAGTTTTGTCATCTCTGCCTTTTGGATCTCAAATCTTTTGTGTACAGGTCTGAATAGAAGCTTCTCAAGTTTCACTGTCAGACCAAATTTTTAAAAATAAACTGTAAAAAGCAAACTCCTATTTCAGAAGGTAATTCCTTTGCAAGCATCTCAGGATCAGTGCTTCAATAAGTCTTTTAAATGAAATTTTCTAAGTGGTGTGAAAAGGCCCATAACCCATAGATAGATTTACTGCATTGATTTGCCTTTTAGTTTTGTTTCCAAAGGACTAGGCACATACAGAATGCCACCTCTTTTTTACTTTGTGCTAAATAAAATCTGACTGTAAGGCTCAGATGTATGAATTTGCTTTAAACTAGTTTACTTTGTGGGCTTTACTAGTCCTGGAAAATGATAGGAGGGTAATTAATTTCAGTTTTCTTGATAGTTGTCCTGTCTGGTATACCAGTACAAAGTTGTGATGATGAAATAGCTGAATTAACAGGAGAGTATTTAAATCCATGTGCATCATTCCCATAGAATGAAACTTAGCTATTATATGTGTTACCATCCTACACTAGTGTAAAATGAAGCTACTGGAAAACACTGCATACATATATTTGCAACAGTCTTCCGTTATTCTTTAAGTTGTAAAATTTTCAGGACAGGGACCTCATGTGCATATTTGAACAGCTGAAGATACGTTATGACATAATCCAAACAACAAATCTAGCCCGTTGTACAATAATATATTTTGTGCTGTACCCTACTTCACGTCCTTGGTTCTGGTTAGGCTCAGACAATTATGTTGGAAACTACTTTGACTAGAAAACTTTACTAATCTCTTCTTCATGTTTTTGGAGGAAAGCAGGAAAAGATGATGAATAATATTAGTGATTGAAAAGTCAAGATGTAAACTGAGAACCCCAAGTTTATTATTTCTAACAAAAATGTCATGGCTTAAGGAATTTCATTCTGTATATCTGATTTTTTTGTTCTGGGTATTATTGAAGTAGTACCTTATCATACCATCAGTAATGGCAACAGTGATGTGAAAGAGTAGTACTCAAAATCTTTAAAACCCCCCAGCAAACAAACCACATACAAGCAAAAACAAAACCCTGACTACTAATATGTATTTTTATCTCCTTACCTATAGTAGAATATTCACCAACTGCACTACGTCCCCATTTATGTGACTCTAAAAGACAGGGAGATAAACTGTATATTCTTTGTATTTTGTACTTTGGAAGAAAAGTGAGATTGTAGCCAAAAATGTCTATCCATAATATTTTTTCAGTCTCTGGGGTATTTCAAGGTGCAACTATTACAGTGTTCTCTCTTCTTTATGGCTTACAGACAAAATACTTGAAAGTATTTTCCAGTACTGTGAAGTTCCAGCATTTGCTTTACGTGCTTACAAACTTTACAAAAAAAGTGCACGGTTCTGTCTGCAGAATTTACAATGCTGTATTTTCCAGTAACTGCATACCATGGCTTAGGTATAGACTTTCTTCATCTTAGTTTCCAAAATCCTCTACCTGCTGTAATTTGGCTGTCAGCATGAGGAGATAAATGTAGGAAGTAAAATGTCACATGATTGATTCAGACTTGAGCTTTGTGGCCAGCAAGAGCCAAACAAAAATCTCTTTTCAGAGGGCCAAAAATTGTGGGTAGGCGAAGGGGGGTGGGGAAAGAAACAATTATCAGGGACTGCATGCCATACATAGAAGCCAATTCTAAGTATCTAATGTCTGTCTTTCTTATCTGTAAGCCAGATTTTTCTGAACTTGGAAAATTACTGCAGAAGAAACCAGATGATACTGTGATTGCACAGAATCATAGGCTAACATAGGTTCAGTGGAACGTTTGGAGGTCTTTAGTTCAACCTTCTGTTCCAAGTAGAACCAGTTTCCAAGTTAGGTAAGGTTTCTTGATGCTTGGTCCAGTCAAATTCTGCATATTTTCAGGGATGGACATTCCTATGCTTAACCATGCTCATAATGACTTTTTCCCCAATATCTATCTAGTTGAAAACTTGATTGTTAAAACTTTTGCCCCTTTTTTTTTATACAGGAACTATGTTGCCCTGAGAAGTCCACCCAATAGTACTTAAAACTGACTCCTAGTTGAGTGCTTTGAACGTAGGCTTTCTGGCCTTTTTACTTTGCAGAACAAGTGGTAAAAAGTCCTCTGATAACTGACCCATCTTTTTAATTAATCAGGTGCACTATAACATTTTCATCTGCTTTGGTGGTCCCATGGAGACTGAGGAAAGACTGAGACAGACAGAAATGTTGTAGATTATCTTCCTGGAACACATCTTTTCTTGTCTTACTTATGAAAGCAATAAATGCAATGCAGTATGATACACATCAATCCAGAAGAGGCACTGGCTTCACCTGCTGCTTTGCTTTAGAAAGAGAAGACAGACTTTTGACATCACATTGCTAATATGAGGTGAAAATACTTAGGAGATTACTTGATGATTTTACCTTGGGAAGTGTGCACATTTTATCCCGTTTTTGTCTTGGTTCTTTTTCAGGAATCACTTTTAACAAAGTTACAACAAAGATTTTAAACAAAACAATTTAGTTTTTCAATCGCCATGTAATAATAGTGTAAGAGAAGGCTCTAGAAGTTGTTCTGAGGTTGTACATAAAACACAACAAATGAATCACAGCCACTGTAGATTTTGCCAGTGCATGAAAAAAATATGTTGGTTTTTCAAAGGGCTGTTCAGACCTGAACTGAAACTTGATTTATAACTCACTGTCTGTGCTCTTCCAGCCTGCATTTCAGTCTGCTATAAACTGCAAGAATTTTAAAGTTCTGCTTTTAATTACACCAAGTTTGGTGCTGGAATTTCTATTGCACAATCTTGGCACATTGATTTCAAGTTTTCTAAAATGGTTAGAAATAATTTTAGAGAACCATTTTCCTTTCAAGTAAGTATACAAGTGAATCATTATATAATCAAGTCTATAATATCATAATAGGTTAAAAAGAAAGATTCATATGCTGGGAACCTACACCCTTCTAGTAATACCAAGAAATAGTCTCCTACAATTATTTTTAAAGCAATCTTTGTGTCTTTTAAAAAAGGATACTAGTATATACCTTTTGTTGATGTTGAGCACAAATTCTGTAATATTGGTATTTAAACAGAGTGATTCACTTAATTGAAAAACTGAAAAGTCATCTGGACAGCTGTGTAAAAATATTTTTGTTTGAAAAATATAACCAGCTACTTTGTTTTATTTTATAAGTACTAATTTTATTTTATTTCTTTATAAATTCAGTCTTGAAGATCGATTCTTTTATGGGAGGATGTGCATAGTGCTTGGTTAATATTGACATGTGTGTCGATTATACTTCTCTCACCTTTTAGGGGAAAAAAAATTACATCTATAGCAAAAAAGAGCTACTAAGATTTAAATTGTCATTTTGATTCTCTGAGAGGCTATTGAAACATTTCTGTATTTCTACTGTTCATTGGAGGACTTGACTTTGCCACATTGTTAAATGAATAATGTAACAATATCTTGATGCACCAATGAGGTCCCTGGAAAATAGTAATTTAGAATGTGTCAGGTACTAAGCACTTGTTACTGTGTAACAGACATATACCCCAGGATACACAAGAGAAAACACAGAACAGTTCCTGTATAAGATCATGTTGTAGGCAGAAGGTTAATGGAAATAATATATTCATATATTCCCACTTATCTGGGTAATGCTCTAAAGAGAGCTATAAAACAATATTTCTATTGTACATTTTTCAGACATTTAGAAGCAGATGAACTATTAACTGTGTCTCTTGAAAAAGCATATCATCTTTGCGTTCACTTGTGAGAATAATACTTTCTACCATATGAAACATAAAGTAATTTGAGATTTCAGTGTAAACCTCAAAACTGATGCTTTAGAATAAAAGGCGTGAATACTTGGTCTCTAATCCTACCTGTGAGTCCTTTTCCCATGCAGAGACAGTGCAACAAGAAAGGCCAGTGTTATGCAGTACTTTGAAAGAAGAATGATTCTAAACACCTATTATTTTTTCCGCTTTGTGACATTGTTTTTACCAATGTCACTGGAGGACATAAAGAGAACATGAACTTCTGAGGAATAATATCCTTTACTGAGTGGAGAAATAAATGTTTCTTTCTCAAATATACCATTTTATCTGGAAAGTGGAATAATATAATTATTTGTGAAATTATGAATTAAATTCGGCATTACTGCTATACAATTTTCAGTTATAGGCAGATGATGAGCTGAATCTATAAATCATCCATGATGAGTCGTTCCTGATATGTGAAGAAAAAAGCCCATAGGCTAAGGTACTATCAGGAGGTCCTTCCGGAATTGTTATAGGTGTTCTATGAATTATCTGGTCATTACTGTCCATTAAGGAGCTTCCAAACTGAAATTATTTATTTATTATTACGGTGCTATAAATAACCTTTGATTTTTTTTTCAAAGGTTCATTACCAATTACCAATGCAAATTATGCAGTATGCATGATTTAGGTCACTTGATCTATTAATTCTTGGGGAAGAGGTACTTAGGGAGATGGACACAAAGGATCACAATGCAATTAGTTAAAATCTCTGCTGGCCTGTATCTTGTAATGGGTGGACACCACCTTAACTTTAGGTGTCTAACTGACATGATTGATCTGTTCATTAGAAAAAGATGTCTCCTTACTGGTCGGTTTGTAAGGACAGAGTCTGTGGACTCCAGCATTTGCAAGAGAGAGAACTGGCATCTATATCATGTGAAGTGAATCAAGAACTGTGGGGAGACCTGAAGAAAAGTTAATGCATTTAGAGAGAAAAAAAATTATTAAATTACTAGGAAAGCATTTTATTTTGTCAGATTTTACAATGGCAATCTGTCCACACACATCTCACACTCCAGGTCTTGACCAGCTTTTCTAACCATTTGATAGATCATGAATACAAATTTTAAAAAACCTGAACAACACAAAAGTTTGCTTTTACTCAAGCATCAGGAAAATATTAAGTAAAATAAGTTATTGATGCATCTGCTATGGGAATCATTGATATATTCTAATCTTAGGAAAGAAAAAAAACTACATGTACCAGGCCACTACTTATCTGGGTTAAAGTGAAATAAGGCATAGGCAAGCTTTAATTTCAGGCTGGCCAAAAGGTCATATTCCTCTAACTGAGATTTCTTCTTCATCCTTAATAACTGTAGAATATAATGAACCAGTACCATGTTAAACTGATCTGGTAAATTTTTCAGCTTAGTTAGTAAATTTCAGATATTAATCCAGGTTCTAGTGTCCAGATTCAGTGTAATAGGTAATAGGAACACTCAAGGAAAGTGAAAGAAAAGTTATTTTCAAAATTATCAGTAACATGGGCAGAATTATTGTGCCTCAATCCAATAGCAGCCTTTTTAAAAAAGATTTAGAAGTCCCAAAAAATGTTGTTTATGTGAAGTGCTGGCTGTCATTTCTGAGGCCTTGCTTGGTCTGAATAGACAAGGCCTGTTGGAACCTCAGGATTGTGACTGATCTTCTCTAAGTTCTTGAGGGGAGTGTGGATAAGGCCCAAGAAACTTGAAAGACTTAAGACAGATTTTTGTTCTATTAATATTCCGCTGTGGCACTCTAGATCAAATGCTGTCACCTTTAAGTGTGTTGTTCTTAGATCTTCTCTTTGCTTATGCATCTGTAGCCTGTGTCTAGACTAGCTGTGCTGAACCAGATCCTTTTGAGTCAGAAGAATAACATCTCCTGTGATTTTGCCAGATACTGCAAATCAGTTCAGATCTGATAAGAATCATTATCAGTTTTATAGAAGTATTTAAACTGGATTTACTGATGCTTGTAAATTTACTCAAATGTGTTGCCTAAACAACAAGAGCATTTAAATTCTTTTACAGATCTTTACACCAGTAAGATCATTATAAAATAGTAATTTATACTGGTAAGATAGTTATAAAATACTTAACCATGTTTTTGGATAGTCCTCATACTTTCTTGCTTGGAAAAAATAAGGTAGATACTAGTGAGAGTTTTAAGACTTGATCTTTCAGGAGCTATTTTAATCATCAGAAGAAGAATTATCTGCACTGAAGTAACAATTTTATCTTCACTGACTAACCTTTATGTGACTAGAGATTATGGTCTGACGTTAAAGTAGTTGCACCATTAATGGAAATTCTCCTTAAGTACAGTTTTCAGATTCTGAGCAGCCACAGCAGACAAGGTCTGGTAGAGATGGAACAAAATGGAAAAAAAAGTTGAAAACATTTAGAGTGGTTTCAAAACTATAAGACTAAAATGGATGCCTTCAAAGACAGAAGTGATGTTGATAAGCAGGATGGAAAAGCTGTCAAGAGACAACATGTTTTCCCCATATTTATGGAAGAAAAACCTCTCATTCTGATATTGATACTTTTATCTTACATGAGATAGAAAGATGTGTCTTGAAGGTTATAGAAAACTGACAGAATAAGACAGCAAGGGTGGAAAAAACAAACACCCTGCCTGTGTGTCTAAATTTACTAAGTTCGCTCCTGTACCTGAAGCACTGAGTTTTGGATAACAGTATAGGAATCTTTCTTGGCTGCTTACAGCCTCTAAACTGCCATTCTTTTTTAATGGGATTAAAGTTAACTGTCAACAAAGTGCAGGAAAAAAACCATCAAAGTGGGTATCAGAAGATTACATATAGTAGAAAAGGGTGAGAGAAAGGAGAGAAAGACTTGAGAAAGAAAAATGCAAAGGACATTAATCCTTGGTGTCAGAGGAAGAAACATGAGGACCAAAATACTGATTCATACCTACTGGGGAAAAATTGCTCTCTGTGAATATATAAACTTTGTTACCAAATACTGGTGTCAGAACTGAAGAAAGCAGCTTTAGGTCGTATAAATTACTGTGGTTTTGTTAGATGTTGACTGAAGAAGTCAAGAATATAGAGATTAGATATGCTAATTATTAACTCAGGTAGAGTATTTATGGTGGAATAGTGATGTTTAATTGACAAAATGTTAATCCAATAGGTAAAACATAAGTTTGACCCAAAGGAATCAACAAAGAAAGCTGCTAGCTGCTGCTGAAAAAAGTGACTTCAGTAGATTTATTTGATCTTATCTCTCTTACACTTCACATTTGAGTTGAGAATTTTCAGTCAGTAAGTTAATCATTGCTGTACAGAGAAGAGCATTTCCAAAGTAAGAAAATAGCATCTTTTCTCCAATTATGATCTGTCAATACAGGATGTTAAATTAACTTTGGGCTTTGCTAAGAATTTTCCCTTTACTTGCATACAAAATGTGAACATTTCAGAAAAACTAACAAAAGCATTTTTTCAACAAACTAGAGCAGGTTGAAGTCATGACTATCATGCCACTGTATACTTAGCATTAATGAAAACATTTCATCTCAATTTCTGCCAGTTTATTTTATGAAAAAAAAAAAATCCCAGGCCTACTTTAAGATAATTTTTACCTGAAGTTGTGATTTTTTTATCCAAGCATTCCTTGTGCCCTTTAAAACATCACTTCTAAATGAGTGTATAAGTTGGCATCTTCTAGTGTGACTGACTGCTGCTTCGTAAGTGTGAGGAGTGTTGTGATGTAACTTTTCGCGTGGGTCTTGTGTGCAGCCTGCCCATCTTTGTTGCAGTCAGTGTTACTTAAATATATTCCAGACATCAGATCATACATTTTGTTTCAGTATGTACAGTGTTATGTGTACTGAACGTGGACATTGGAGTCAGAAGTTTTACTGAGGGTGCCATGGTTGTGGAACAACACACATCCTCACACATAAGACTCTAATTGCACCTCTGAACACCAAGCTCTCTCTTCTAACAGCAATTTGCTACTTCACTGGCTTTGGGTGGTGTGCTCTTTGAGCTCAGGAAATGGCAGGGAAATTGTCATGGAATTGGCATGGAATTGTCGTGTCTCAAGACATGGAATTAAAAGGTCTAACACCTGCAAATAGCACTGTTGGTGTTGGGGGTTGCTTCTCTCCCTTTTCCCTCTGTGGAATTTTCCCCATTGTCATGCTAAGATACCTGTTGACTGGGCCCTGGTGACAAAGGGGGAGGGGAGAGAAGAGGAAAACCCCTCGATATCCAAACATCCAGAAGAGCAGACAGAAGGCTCTGGATCAGCCCCATTTCCCCCGTGGAGTTCGGACGAGAAGGACGATCGGTGCCTCAGCCCCATTCCTGCCATCCCAGCGCCAGGAGCCATCCTCACTGCTGTCAGACCCTGCCCTGCTGCCTTCTCACTGTAACCTGCCACCATCCAGCACTCTGCTGAGCACCAGGACCCACACCGTGAGCAGAGGGCTCTCTCTCCATCTCTCTCTGTCCCCCTGGGACAGCGCTGCCATCACCCCCAGCCCTCCTGCGGCTCTGCGGGACCAGCCCGCCCCCAGCACCGGGAACTGCAGCTCAGGGAAAAGGTGCCTGCAGCCAAAAAACACTGGGACTGAGTTACTGTTCTGTTTGTGGGTAATTTCATAGCTGTTGTTGTTCTTGTTTGTCTTGTTAGTTATACTAGTAAAGAACTGTTATTCCTACCCCCATATCTTTGCCTGAGAGCTCCCTTAATTTCAAAATCGTAGTAATCTGTAGGAAGGAAGGATCACTTTTTTTTTTTCAGTCCAAAGGTAAGCTTCTGCTTTCCTTAGCAAACACCTGTCTTTCAAACCAGGACAGTTGGTTTTAGCACTGGCACCAATGATGTTGTCCATTCAGTGAGTATATTTTGCTTTTTAGAATCTGTGTAGGTGACACAAATAAAAATGGTGATAACCATTGATAAAGAAAAACTCTTGGGATGGCATATGATAGCCCAGTAATAAGTCCATGCTAAATGGCCAACTGATGTCACTTCAAAAATGTCTTCTCTGCATTTTGACAAGGATTTATCTTGACTGTTCTAATAATCCTGAAATATGTATCCTGGTTTGCTTCTTGAGACACTTGAATGTTGTTTGGACACAATATTTTGTTGTGTTTTGTTGTTTGGTTTTATTGTTTGATTTTGTTGTTTTTTCAAACAGAAACCATCTCCACTTTCATGGGAGCTCTTTCTCTTGACACCATCTGCTATGTGTGACAGTTCTGCCCTCACTGGCAGTTTTCTGTGTTGGGCTGGTTGTGGCAGCTCAGCAGCTCTATTACTTTTTGAAAGGATACCAAAGGGAGAAAGTGGGGATGAAAGATATATGAAAGCAAGTAACTCTGAAATCTGCTATTCCAAGTGCCTTTTGGAGTCTGTGCTGTTATGGATCAATGTCTTCTAATAGTTCTTACTGCTAGATCTTTACAATGTTACTTTGTCACTGATTTTTAACAGTGATAAAAATTCAGCTTCTCCTGTACTGACAAATGCTCTTTAAATGTATGCATTGCAATAGTTAATTCAGTCCAGCAGATACTCAAATACTGAAAATACCTATAGTTCAGTTCTGCAGTTTCTTCTGTGCAGGTGTACACATTTTTATAAAGTCATTTCAGGTTGGGTGTTCTCTGTGAGATTCCTTATTTTGGGAAAGTACATTGAACATGCCTCTTTGTAGACATAATACATTAAATTCAAGCAGTACCAAAGAACAACTGTATTTTCCTATTATATGGAAATGTCTGGGATGGCTATCTTCTCCGGCTGGGCACCAGGAATTGTAGTGTGGCCCTTGTCTCCTCATTGGAGGCTAGGTCTGAGTGGGATATACTGGTAAGATGTCGCAAGTCTTACCCCACAAGATCCCTAGGAGACATTACAGATTCTTAGGGGTCACTAAGGCTTACAAGGTTCTGACAGACTGGAAACACCCTTTTAGGTAATTGTGCCAGTGATTGCTTTCCGTTAATCTAATTTACACTCTGTAATAATTTGCATTTTCAACAGGCTCTTCTGTTCAGTTCAACTCAGTGGAAGGTCTGACACAATTTCTTCAATTCCATGAGGTAGTAATGGCACATAAAGAGGAGTTTCTACCATGTTCTGCAATGGAAAAGTACTGGAGTTTCTACAAAGAGTGCAACGATTTTGGATTCTAAAGACTTCTTGAGTGCTAATACTTTTTTCTTTGCCATCACTTAAAAGTAAATATTAGTGCTTTTAGAATTAAGTACTTTGCTTCTGTCATTTTCATAAATCATTTGTCCAGTCCTTGGGATGATGGAAATATTGTTTGGGTAAGTGAGGAACAGGGAAGTACTTAGTAGCAGGCAAGAATAACTGCCAATATTTAATTTTGTGCTGTAAGATTAAGAAATGGGGAAGTACATAGGACTTACACACTGATGCTTGTTATGAATTATATTCCAGGCTGATTGCTTGGTATGAACTTCTAAGTTTTAATTTAAGATTAAAGTAATTGCCCATGCTTGATGGAGACAGGCATCAACACTCACAGTCACTTATTATATCTAAATCTGGAATTGCTGTGGCTGAGCATCAAAATCAGAAGAGCTATCAGAAATGGCAGTGTGTGTTTGTGTAATAACATAAACTGTTTGGTTAGGCAAAAAAATCAAGATTGAAAATCAGCATCAGATTTGCTTTATGTGGCATATATATATATATGTAAACATTTTAGAAGGGGGCAGGTGCTCAGTGAGGAATCTTAGCTATTGGAATTGCTCAGGAAAATTCCATTCATGTTCCAGATGAGTCTCTCTGATAGGCAGAAAATGTGGTGCTGGCATATGACAGGAAATGCAATTAGCCTGTTAGCAGAACACGAATTTTTCCAGGTAACAGCATCTTAGATATTCATCCCGATCTCTGGGGGTTTTCTGTTTGTTTTAATTTTAATGTTTGAATCTGCTTTAGCAGCATATTTTTAACACATTTGACTGTTAAGAGAGTTATCCACATTCAAGTGACCTTCTTGCTGTTTCATGCTTTGGATTATAAGAAGAAATGGAATAATAGTACCTGCAACTCCTAACTCCAGTGAATAGGATGCGAAGTATCTCCAGTTAATATATAATGTCAGCAAGCTATTTGGAGTGTGAAGAGCTCTTCTGCAAAGATCTTATTAGTGTCTTAAACAGAAGTTGGTTTAGAGAAGTGAGGGAGTCTGATTTGCAGAGAGCTCGTACTGTGCCCTAGGATGCATGAGTAATCGTAGCTTGATGGGCTGGTAAGAATAAAGAAATGCCAGTAGCCTGTAAGTCAAAAAAGGTAGAAGCTGCTGAGTGACAGGTATTTTGTAAAGTCAGTTTCACAAAGAAAGAAAATGGAGTGTTCTCATAACTGCTGTAGCAAAACAAACCTGAAGGCATATAATTTCAAAGGAAGTGCTCATTCAAATACTGCACTTCCACTGAAAAGTAAGAGGTATTTTACTGTTAAAATGACCTCTAAATTACATGTTTGTTTGATGTTTTTTCTTTGTTGCAAGATGTCTAATAAAACTAATGTACAAAACCTGGAAGATTTTGACAGTAATATTTTGGTCAATTATGTTAATGTGATTACATGACCTCAGGCAACCCTAAGATACAGTGACAGAAAATTGAATGAGCAGGCTGGGCAAAGAGGTAAAAATGCAAAGTACTACATGAAAACCACTGTCTCTTACAGATGCTGTGTGTAAAAGTAAACTACCAGTGAGGCTTTTTTCAGTTTTTAAATTGTGTATAAGCATCTTGAGAAAGGCATTAGCTTGATAACATATGGCTTAATATGACCAACAAATGTAGGATTCTTCTCCCCAAATCTTAAAAATGCGAATATTCTCTAATCTCCCTGCTGGAATCCTTTGATCTTAAATGTAAAGATCCATTAAGAGGTGTTTTCTCATGTTTTTCATCATGTTTTGTCAATTTAAATTTATGCTTTTTAAGTGCACTTTTTGCATAAAAATGTAAGTGATTGTCACTGGTCAAGGATTGGCAGTTGTTAGTGATTCTATCTGCAGCAGAGTAACAAAGCTTCTGTTCACAAGTGGCAGTTCTCCCTCCCAGCCCCTTCTGCTGCTTTCACAATTCAGTTTCTTTTATTTAGTAGAACTCTTCTCCATTCCTAGGCTGTGAATTAGCACTTATTTTATGTAGTGCAAGCTAAAGTAAAAAAGGATATAAAATGCAAATAGTAAGACATTCTGGCATTCTGACTGCTGTTAATATTCACATGTGGAATAAAAGGAGAAAAAGGTGATGCAGTGAATAAAAGCCACAAATTCAGATTAATATTTCCACTGATTAATTAATTTATTTATTTATTGCTGACATGGAATAGAAAAAATCAGTGGGGAGATTAATACTACTAAGGGAGAATGCAAGACTCAAAACAAAAGAATGAGTGAACAGGAAGATAAGCAGCTGGGAGGCAGACTGTACAATCCAAGATCCATAGATTTTAAGGCCAACAGGCACCAATGTGACCTCCTGAGTAACACAGGTCAGAGGTCATGAAGCTCTGTAAGCAAGGGAAACACATGGAGAAGAGGAAAGAAGTAAAGACAGGTGCAAAGAGTGCTGAAGTCATTATAAGCAGAGGATCAACACAAAGCATTGCACCTTCTTGCCAGGCAAATCAGAGCAGGTCAGGGAAGAGAATGATGGGAATAAAAGCCAGCTTGGGAAATGTATTTACTGTACTCTAAGGCACAAATACTGCTGAGCTTTTGATGGTGGAAATGCAGCTAAGGAGGAGGGAGAAGGATGAATAATATTGCCATAGGAGTTTGGATAAATTCTTGAAGCATTTGCAGTTGGTGAGTGTTTTGTCATGATGACACAAAGACTTTTTTTCTGGTCTTCAAACCATAATACTAAACTGGAAGAAAATACTCTGTTTAAATCAATAGAATGAGCAACTGCCTACAGGAGAGTTGGGCCCAATATTTATTCCTATCATCAGTAGTCATTTAACTAGTTGGGTAGGAAATTATGTAGGTGATCTGAAATTCGAACTGCTAATTTACTGGCCATATCAAGAAAAACATGACACAGGGAGTAAAACATTTCTAAGGAATGGGACTTCGGAACAGGATTCAAAGAATTTTTTTGTGATGTTTGTATCTTATGTTTTTCTGTGTTATGGATGTGTTTTTTTTTTTTTTGTTGGGGTGTTTGTTTGTTTCTACTAAGGCTTTGGCTTTGTCTGTGGTGGGAGGTTTTACGACTTAACACCAATACTGCAGTAGCAGAGTAACCCACAGGTGAGTTTTCCAGCATCTGTGGTGTTTTGATTTCCCTTACCCATTTCTCTGGTGAGAGCTCAAACACTCAGTTACATATAACTTGGTCACGGTGGCTTATGCAATTACCAGCCTTAAGCCGAGCTGTCACAGCGGTGCCCAGCTGCAGGGTCAGCAGACAGATGCTCTCCGGCGCGGTGGCGTCTTCCACATTTCCCACCGAGCCGGTGTACCAGGGCCCCAGGCTCTCTGCGGGCAGAGCCAACAGCTCGGTCTGACCTCGAAACACCGGCCTTAGCCTGGAAACGGTTGGGGAGCTGCAGTATTTCAGTGCAGCGATAGGTTATTTCACTGCTAAATAAAAACAGTAAAATGTCCCCAGCCAACCTACTAAAAAGCAGAGGCTTTAACGCCAGGCTGCAGCTATCGCCGCGCCTCGTGCCCACCCGCCCGGGACCATGGGCAGCATCCCACCCCTCTTACGGCGGGGCGCTCCCGGGGCAGCCGAGCTGAGCACAGAGAGCAGAGCTCCGAGAAGCAGCCTGGGCCGGGGGCTCATCCGCAGCCCCAGCCCCGCCTTTGCCGGCCCGTCGAGCTGGCCGTACCGCTTGGGAAGCTCCTCGGCCGCTCCGCCCCCGAGGGGCAGCCGTGGGGAAGTCGGTGCCGCGTTTGTCGGAGGGGCCATGTGGAGGCGCGGGTTCCTCCCGCTCCCAGGTGCTGGCGGGCACCTCGCCGTCACCTCCCACTCGTCCGCCTCCTCCGGACCGCCAGGTTTCGGGGAGGGCGGCGGCCCTTCTTTTTTCCTCCACGTCATGGAGGAAAATGCAGTGCCACACACACATCACAAGCCCCGTGCACACAAGAGCGCCCCTTGGAGCCGAGCTGGGCCCCGGCCCGGGACGGCCGCGATCCGCTCGGGTGAGTGCGCGGGCGGCGGGCACATCCCGGACAGCGGCAGCGAGGGGTCCCGGCCCGCGAAGCTGAGCCCTAACTTCGCGGAGCGGTGCGCTGGGGTGGCAGCGCCTCCTGTCCTCCTCCCGGAGCCTTCGCCCTAGGCACAAATTTGGATGCCCGGCCGTGGCGGCGGAGTTTGGGAGGAGGGGGAGGAGGAGGAGGAAAGGGCGGCACTGTGTGACCGCGGGAGCGCAGCGCAGCGGGGCGGTGCTGCGCGGGGGAGAGAGGGCCGGGCGCGGCGCTGGAGCCGGCCGGAGCAGGAGCCAGGAGGAGGGTCGGTGCCGGTACTGCGGGAGAGCTCAGGTAAGAAGGTGCCGTTTGTCTCTAAAGTTAGTTACGGGGGGATTTTGTGTCTAGGTAACAGGGTGCGCGTGTCCGGAGCTGGGGCACACACCTGCCCGCAGCCCAGCTGGTAGGCGGTGTGCCCAGATGTTGTAGTCTCATAAGCTTCTCTCCAGAAGCAAGAGTTCCACCAACTTAGAGTAAGGTTTAGTAAGAGGACTCGAGGTTGCTATGATGTTGGCATTTTTTCGTTTCTCAGTAAATTGTTCATGTAGCTGTGTTCAAATTTGCCAAGTGCCCTTAGTAATTTCTTTAGTATAGAAGGAGGTTCTTTTTCCTTGTGAGGAAACAAAAAGTAACAATAGCAAGAATCTGTCAGAACTTTTTTTTTGTAACTCGAAGAGAGACCGTGGCATCTTGTCCCTGCCAAATAAGGCTTAGAAATAGAAGACCTTATGGCATCCCACTGTTCTTCACCCCACTGTGTCCCACCTGTGGATCTACTCCACTGAACATCTTCTAACTCATTCCAAACATCTAAAACACAAGCAAACCTGTTTCATTTTGAGATAGGCATGTTTCCTTAATAGCAGCCTTTTTGCATAAATAAATTTCCTTAGTAGTAGTTCTTTTGCATTTGCTTGCTTGTGAGAGAAGCCACTGAGGGGTAGATACGGTAGATAAACTTTCAACTGAAGTGGGGGTGACTAACAAGAAAGAGCTGCTTGCTTCTTTCAGACAGGGAGTTACAACAGTCAAGTGACACTGGGAGGCAAAAGATTAAAGCAAGTACAAGAAAGTGGGTTTTTACACTATGCTTAAGTGAGCTGTAGTGTGTTGCCCCCCCACACCCACACTCCCTAGTCTCTGCATGTCAGAAAGCTGTGTAGGTCCAAAAATTATTGGATGAAACAACTCAAAATTTCAAAAGAAACAGACATTTGTATTCTTGTCTTTGAAAACTTCTGAGGTGTAAGGAAATGGAACTGGAAAGGATGTGTGGAAAAGGTGTTGAAGAGTACTTGTTTTTTCTCCTGTTTCCAAGCATCAGCTTTTGACTACTATGAGGCAACATCCTGAGGTGGATGGGCTACGTGGGTATGATGTGATTGTTCTTTCATGCATGTAGCTTTTCTGAGATGGTCACAGAAAGGGAAGTGAAATGCTACTGCATTTGTGCAACTGTTTTTTCTGGTTTTATACATCTGATAGTGGTGGGTTTTGGCCCAGTTCTCATGTATTTTTGTGTATGCTGCCCAGCTGTACAGGCATTTAAAGATTACCAATAAACCCAGCTAATGCTTTTTGACATATGTATAGTATAAATTAGGATTAAAACTTTCTGAAACGCAGTAGTGGTGGTAAGGAATACATTCAGGTTTCAGTTGCTTGGGCTGGCACCGCCTCTGTGTGTTGTTACACTGGGTATCCTGACACCCAAGGAAGGTGTCCATACACTGAAAACAGCTTGTTTATCGGGTTCTGTAGGTTTTATGGTTCATACCCTGTACTATGCATCCTATTTTATGGCATAATATGTGCAAATTATTCTAGCCAGTCAACAGTCTGCCTGTGACCATCCTACAAATACCTTGCTGAGAGGCAAAAGACTGTATCTGAAATACGTAGTCGAGGTAAGTTCAGAGGAATTAAGCTTAAAGCATTTACATAGCAGTTACAGCTACAGAAGACTCATCAGGAGTCATATGGTGACTCCAGCTTTTGAGGTCTTCCAAGAAATATTGATAAAGGAACTAAGAAATGTACCAGATGAGTCATAAAAAGCTCATTTCTTCAACATAAACAGCATGGTGCTGAATCCAGCAAGGGAATACATTTTGCGTAATTGTCAAAAAGTCAAGCCTCATCAGACGTCTCCCTGAAACACTCAGAAAAGAAGAAGGCTTTGCCAGGGTTTGTGATGTGATGTGACCAAGTGTGAGGCAGAGCTCACTCTGCTTTTAGTACAAGAGAGACAGCTGTGACTGCAGCACACCCAGATAAAGGCAGGTGATGGGGTAGATACCAGAGACCCACCCATTGTCCTGCAACCGGCTCTGCTGTGCTATCTGACTGCTGTGTGGCTTGTCTGTTGGGTCAAGTAGCTAGCCTGTGGCCTGTTCAGGTTTCCCTGGTGCCAATCAAAGATCTTTGCCTCTTGGATTGACTACAGAGTACAGTTGACCTATGTGTGTTTTTGTGGTGCATTATTGTTTCTGGGGGAGGTCTTCCAGTATGCTTGATTTCCAGGCAGGGACAAGTCAGCATACTAAATCTTATTCAAAAGATTCATAGCTGTCTGAAGACTTTTTCCAGTTTTGGATGTTCTGGGAGCTTTTGTCTCACTGAAAATGTCCCATTTTCTTAATTTTTATCAATTTATAACACATGATGTAATTTGCCACTGTACCCTTCCATCACACTGAAAAGAGCTACTGTCTTGCCACATTGCATCTTACGCAAACAGAGAGTTTATTAAAGATATTAAGGAATTAATATTAAGGATATTAAAGCCGGTGTTAAGGAATCTGGATTCTGTTATCTCTGTATAATTTTGCAATGCTGGGGAAAATGAACTAAGGCAGAACTGCAGGATCCCTGGAATCTGTGACACCAAGGGCCCTCTTTGGGGCTTATGACACTCAGCCTACTTCAGTCACAAAAGTGCAGTTTATAATTCTGTATCTGTGAGACTGGTGATGAAAAGGAGGCTGGCATGTGTACTTTGGTCAAAATGAGGAGGGAGGAGAATGCTACATATACTTTAGGAGTACTGCTGCAGTACTTCCCTCAAGGGAAAATACCATGATAGTTGTTTGTGGTATACTCAAATAGTACAGTATACAGTTCCTCAAATTTCTTTGTAAGTACTACTCACAGAAAAGTTAGGTATAATGGCCCAGAAATATATTTTTTGCTATGGACACTTCATATACCATACCAAGTATTTATGTATAGGTGAACTTGCGATGCAGGTCATCATACCTAAAGAGAATTTCGGGCTGTATCATGAGGCCTGTGGGTCTCATAACAGTAGCCCAAACTTCTGGCCTTGGCTTAGTGTCAGAGCTCTTTTATTTGTGGAGGGAGCAAGGTGTCTGAGACCTGGAGTCTTGGTACCTAAAGTATTGTGTGCATCTTAAACTTGGTGGGGCTTTTGACAGACTCCTCATGTCCCAGTGCTTACCTACCTCTCCCCAAGTCCTCTTTACTGTGCTAGAGAGGGAAATTAGGTTGCTTTGATGTGATCTGTTCTTTTTATGGTGTTCCTTTCCCTCTGCCTTCTTGGTGCTTATAAATGCTATGTGAGTAAACAAAAATATATGCTTCTTATACAGATAATGCCTTCTACAGCTTAATAATAACAGTAAAACCTTCCCAACTATCCTGCTAAAAAGCAGAGGCTTATTAGTTCAGAACTGCAGACATAACCACCCCTGGGACTTACCATGCCAAGCCTCCTGTTCACTATTTTTCAGCTAACATTTTAAAATTTTCTTTTTTAATTTGTGCAAGAAACAATGTCATCCCTACTACTGCTGTATGTCCGACTTCATATGCACTTGACGCACTGATACTGATGGAGGCTGCTGGCAGTGGCAGGATGGAGCAGACACTAGGACTTTGTTTTCCCACCGAGCTGGCTGTACCCATATTGATGTCCTGGGACAGAGCATCCTAAAGAGGGGAAGAGACCACAGCAAAGTCCAGGAGGTAGGTCTGCAGCTTTCTGATGTGATCTTGCTGAACAAGCTGTGTTTTGGGGGGACAGAAATGACTTAAAGAGTGTGATTTACAGTGGGAGTTTGCAGACAAGAGTCTGCAGGCAGCTTGGTGTTGGGGTGAAGGAAATGGAGAAATATTTTGAGCTGTTAACGAGAGCTTTTCTGCAGCACGGTACAGTTTTTCCTGCTTCCCAGTCTAACAAGAAATTTCCACCCTCTTTTACAGTGCTTCTCCTTGCCAGTGAACACAAATTCTGTCCCTTTGGGTCTGATTTTTTTAGGTTATACTATAGTTTAAAGTTTAACCCATTCTCCACTGTAGTACTACTGCTTTAAACTCCTACATGAGGTGGAAAAAAAAAGGTGTTAAACTCTAGATTGCCACAAATTAGAAGGGACTAAATTCTATTTGTTGGAGTATGTGCTTGTTAGTGGGATTTTGTTTGTTTGTTTTCTTGACTCCTGCCTTTATGGTACACTATGTCTTTGGCAAGCATGGATACCCCCATGTCACAAAGTCAGAGAACTGAGATTCTCAATGTATAAGCATCAGGCTTGGGAATTTTGATGACTGATTATCTCTGGGCCTTCTTAGCACTTTCTTGCTTTGAGAGAGCTGCAAATCCTCTGACTGTCATGACACAGTAGTAGGAGATGTACCAAGGGATTTGCTGAGGGACTTCTCAGGCCTCCAGCAAAACAACTTTCATGGAAAGTTACTGTGTAGCAATTCAGATTACTTGGGGTTGCAGAGGAACCATGTTCTGCCTTGTGCGGCTTGTATGACCCTGCAGAAGTTGCTTGCCTCTTTTCCTGGCCAAAGAGCTGAGACACTGACTTTCTTTATCTTGACATATATCTAGGACACGAACATGCTGAAACTGATGCAAGATATTTTACTGAAACTGTGGGGATTGGCACTGGAGGCAAACAGAAAGGAGAATCCAGCTTTTTCTAAAGAACACAGAGAGCTGGAGCTGAGTGGCAAACAGAGAAGCAAAGCAACTTACTGTCTGCACAGGAAGTTCTGCTAGGAAATACAGATCCTGTGCAAGAAAGAGTCCTTCCTCATGATTAGGACTGGGACAAAGTCAAGTGTGATATCCTAACTGACAGATCTTTGCTGAACCTGTGTTTCCCTGGTATGTTGCAAGAACCTGTCTCTCTGCTTCCAGAAGCAAAAACCACACCATGATAAACTGTAGTAATTCCTTACTGTTTTTCATTGGGACACTGTGTTGTTTTAAGTCTTCAGAGTATTAAAATTGGCAGGTTTATCATCTAATTATCTCTAAAAGTAATGACATTTTTCCACATCTTGCAATTAATTGTTTAAGTAGTTGAAGTTACTTAGCTCTTTAGTTGTTCAGCATTCCGAGAAAATGTAAATGAAAAGTAAGTAATCTTTCATCAGGTGGGCAAGCCAAAACAAGGGGGTGAGATGTGCAGAGTGAAGCTGGTGCTAAGTGTGACAGTGTTAGAGAGGCACAGGCTGAGGCTCCTGTGCAGGGCAAGTGGGTAGAAAACCAGGCAAACTTGATAGAATCAACTGATTGAGATTTAATGCCAATAAAGTATACTCCTACAGAAATCCCATGACTCCTATCAGTAGATAGTTTTGCAATGGAAACAGCCAGCTAGCAGCAGTAAAAGAAAAGCACATTAATAAATTAACTTTTCCAGTTAGCAGCACTGAATAGTTAAGTAGTGTTAAAAAGTTTAATTCAGACAGATAGTTTACAAAAAATTGAAATAAATATCTTAGGAAAGCACATGGTTACTTTTCCTCTTTCCTAGTTTCCTAGGAACATAATTTCCTCTGTCTTTCCCATAGACCTATCAAGACCCAGACTGATTTGTATAGATCATAGGGAAAAACAGGAAGACCTAACTAAATTTTTGCAGAGTCAGTCATGCAAACCACCAAGTTTGCATTGCTGTGTGAACAGGTGTGTTTTAAATAAACAGAGATATTTTATCAGGGGGAACTTTCTTGAAGTGTTTTTACTTGGAGGAAAGGGAACTGTTCCCATAGTTTCTGCTTTATGTAGTAATGGTGTTGGCTGCTGAAATACACTGTGACCTGGTTTCCAAGGAGAGGTGTAGACCCTGTTGTTTTTTTTTTACCTCAGATGCCTTTGAGTGATTGGGGTGTAACAGGTTAGAGAAAGCACTTGTTCTTCTACTCTGATTTTTGTTGTTGTTATTAATGCTACCTTCATGAAAATACTTACCCTAATCAATCCTTCTGTCCACTCTCGTCTTTTGTAACTTCCCAACCTCTGTTCTGCTGCTCTTGCTTCACTCAGCACCCATTCCTGTTTTATTTTTTTAATCTAGGTGACAGCAAGAATTCATGCAAGAAAGAATCACATGTTGGGATAAAAGCACTCCTGTTCCCCTACATCTGCTCTCCCTCTTTCATCTCCTTCCACAGACTTGGACTGAATCTTGACCTTTTCACTTAACTCTTGCACTGTGGCAAGCACAGAAGCTGCCCCACAATGGCTTTCATAGCAAGCACTGTGATTTCAGATCCACTGAGGAGAGAGCACTGCCTGCTCACAGCCTGAACTTTACAAGAATCCCTATTCTAGTAGCAGTCAATATGGCTTGTCAGTCTATGCTTTGGGTAAACCAGTCCCAAGCAGATGTGACAACAGACAAGAGACGGTTCCAACCAGCTGGCTGTCTTGCATGACACCAAAAGTAATTTGTGGCATCTGTAGAAAGTCACAGACCTCTTTGATTGGTATTGCTTAAGTAGAGAAGAAGTACTATAAATTTGATAATGCTATGTATTAGGAGACATCCTGGCTTTTGTTTTCTGTAACTCAATGTAGCTGGGGGTTGAGATTGGACTTTTGCTTGCCTACTGAGCAGGTCCTTCAGGAAGGACTGGCAGAGGGCAGAGCAGAAGGGCCAGTGGACATGGATACATACCATGTGTTCCTCAGGAAAGTTGTGATGCACTGGTTATTGCAGGCAGACAGGTTACCTCTTCCTCAGGTAGTCCTGCCTTCATGCCTGCTGCTAAGCCAGTTGCTTCCAACACCAAAGGAATGTCTTTCCCTCTCTGTGGTGTCAGCTGTCTTTGAGCAGAGTTCTCTTTTTTCCTGAGCAAACCCCAACCTTCATTCTTCTGCCTGGAGTTACATCTGATATCTTAGCTCCAGGTTCTGTGCTTCCTGTGATGAACCTCAGAGCATGTAGTGATGATGGATGATTGATAATGGCTCCAGCTTGCAGGCAACATCCAGGGAGCTTGTGGGCATTGTAGATCTACCTGGAAGCTTCTACCTTTAATCACTGAAGCACTTAAGTGCAGCACAGGCTGTATCAGAAAAGACAATGAGGAATGGGAATGGAATGCTGGGGAGTTGAGAAATTCTGTATTTTCTCAAACAAGGTAGCTCAGAAGCTGCTAATTCAGCATGCTCTGGAAACAAACGGGATGAACTGGGAACACCTCTGCACTGTGTGGATGGCAGGGGAGACTTGCCATGCCAAGCCAGAGGAATGTGAGAGTTGGTAATTTGTTCCTGCTCATGGTGAAGGGAGCTGTATACTTCTCCTGTGCGAGAATGACATTGGCATCACAAAGTTGCACAGACTAAGAGTCTGGGTACATTGGGTTTGTGGAAAAAGCAAAAAATAATAGTGTGAGGAGCTGCAGTAAAGCCCTGGTCTCTCACAAGAACCAGGTCTCCATATGCATATTATTGGAGTCTTACTAAAGTGAAAACTTGTCTTCAGAGACCCAGTGTGAGCACAAAGCCTGCCAGTTTCTTTGTGCTGATGAAGGGAACCTGTTCATTTCTCTGAGCTCTAAAATAACTCCTTAAATGCTTGCAGAGGGCTGGCCTCAAAGAGAGCTGAAGCTGCTGCAGCATTGGTACATACAAGCCATTGGAGGTCAGCCAGAGCAGGATCTTGGTTCTCTGAGCTAACTCAGACTTGTGCTGGCCAGAGCAGCTTCCTGACTTTTCTCTGTTGCATCTAAGTGCCACTCTGGGATGGAGAAGCTGCTGGGGTGTTCCTGGCAGAGGATCAGGGTTGGATGCGATTCTGCTACCACTGGGGTTCTTCCCATTAGAGGTGCAACAAGGCTGTGCCACTGCAAGGAGAGTTGGCAGAGCTGGCAGCTGTGGGGCAAAAGCTGGGCTTTTTCCTGGTTTTGGTTTGTTGTCATGTGACCATGACTTTCTCAGGGATGTTTCATCCAGCCCATCTCACTGTTCGTGCTTTGGGATGAATTGATGATCCTTTGCGGTTCCTGGTATCTTTCACCAGCTGCAGAGTGCTTCAGAAGCTTAGTTTGGCCAGATGTGTGTCTAGGTGCGTTGTAGAACAACTAGGATGCCCAACAGGTTCTCTGCTGGTTTTTTCAAGGCCAAATCTAGAAGAAGTCAGGATAGTTTCACCACATTCAGTTCTGCTTCCTAACATTAAGTATGAATAGATGTTATATGACAACCTCAAGAAGTCTAGTGGAAATGTTCCTACCTATGGTGGGGGAGCTGGACTAGATGACACGTAAAGGTCTCCTTCCAAGCCATGTATTTTCGTGCTTCTGTAATTCTATGAAAAAACTTACCATGGCATACAGTTTCTCTTTAGGAGTGATAGTTTAAACTTGATTTTACCCTGATGGAGTGGAGACATATTTTGTAAAAAACATTATTCCCAATAAATTAATGTATGTGCTCACAGGTGGTTCTTCAATTTGAACCACCACATCTCATAACGTACAGTTTTGTTTGATTGCTGTGTTCTTCTTCCAATTAAAAACAACAGCAGTTCCTATTTTTCCTTTCAAGGGCTGTGAGTTTAGAGGGTTGATAAGACTTTGCTCCTCTTTCTCTATGTGTGGTCTGCTTCCATCCAGGGTAAAGATGCTGGACTGGTATGAGGTATCCAATGCTACCTCAATATGCAGCTCCCCAGCTGGCCCACAACGATTTCTCTGCACAGCACTGAGAAGATGCAAAGTTGACAAGGTTCACTTTTCACTGATTTGGTAAATGCAGAGAAAATTCTGGTGGACACACTCAAAACCAATTTAAACCTTGCTTACATTAGTTGGTATTGTTTCCACATCATCTTAGATATTCAGTGTTATTGAACTATAAATAATAAAAATTAAATAATATAGGAATCATAAGCTTCAGTCTTGCAATAACCTTGATACTTGATATGTGATAGTGGCACAGTGGCCTTAGAGCATTTAAGATCAGAATGCAGAAAAAATTACACAGCACTCAGGTGAAACAGCAGAATAGTTTTTCAGGTAGGTAGGTGATCACTTTTTCTTAGGGTTTGCCTTTGAGGCCAGAAGTCCCACTGCTGCTTTTACAAATTTTTACAGAAAAGAAGATTTTTTTTTTTTTTTAGTTATTAAAAGATACAAATGAAGAAGCAAACATTTTTCTAATCTATCCTAATTTTGGTGAAAATACCCTAATCTGTAAAACAAGTCAAAATATGGATTATTTCCCTCTGCAGTACTTTGTTCTCATTCAAAACTGAATTTCTTTTAGAACTCAGTTCAAACAGAAAGTCCTGAAACAGGAAGCATTTCTGCTGAGTTTCTAAGACATACATTGACTTGAGGCAATGTGCATGTCTTTTGGGGTGCTAGTGAAATGCAAAATCATTCAGTTGTTCACATGGTTCAGAGAACAGTGTGTTCAGGGTTTCCCAGAGAGGTTGCATTTCATGTTAGCAGCACACCTTACCCTTGCCCAACATTTTTAAACTTCAGGATCGCAGAAGATACACTTGGCAATCAGAAGAGCTGCAACTAATGCCTGAGGTTTGTGACTGGAAGCTTTTAGCTGGGCCACTTCCAAGCTACCACACTCCTGAAGTCAGAGTCCTTCCACATGAAGCCTGAGGACCTGGGAAGAGGATTTCCTCCCTTTCCTGACAACTTCACCCACATTCATCTTGGGATTGAATCCGGAGCAATGGGCATGATGGCTTTATGAATTCAGAAACATTTGACACGGCAGTCCTTGCAGTTTAGTGAATTATCTTTGTGAGTCTGAACTGTAGCTGGTCTTGAGGGATGGATGCTTTACCTTCATTCATCTTCTCTGACTGAATATGAGCAGCAGTTGTAAAGAGAGAGATAATTCCCAGACTTTAATAATTTTTTTTTTTGTTTTGCATTTCAGTACCAGTGATAAGGGAAATGCAGATTTTTTGACATAATAGATTGATCTTTTAATCGGATACAAGCGCATGTGTTTGTTTTTAGCCAACATGGAAAGGGCAAAATCTGGGAGGTTTAATAATAGGGTATCGCAGAGGCAGGAGAAGAGGATTTCCCTGGGAGCCTGGGTTCATTAAAGGGCTGTATAAACTGGGGAGATCTGGATAGAAGTCTTATGCTGGGTGAAGACCTGGGGCTCCTGCCCTCTTCAGGTCCTGGTACAAGCAAACGTACCTCAGGAATCTTCTCATGTGTAGAAAACACAAGTAACACATTTTGCAGAGCAAAGCAAGATGTCAATGCCAAGCTCATAATATAAAATCTTGATACAAAAGATGGAACCTTGCCTGTGTATTGTAAGACATCACCTGAGGAAAAAAGTTTTTGTAAGCAAGGTAACCAGAGTTAGCATCTGGTCAGTGCTACCCAAGATAGGTGCTTTGGGCAGCAATAGGTAGCTGTTCTCATCTCCCATGTTCGTTCATTCTGTGCTCCTCTGGAGAGGACAGTGTGTACACCACACCTCTATGTCTGAGTAGGGCTTTAAGTCTGCATGCGGTAAAACATGAAGTTTTGCAGCTGAGTCAAAACCTGATAAGGTTTGTGATAGCCCTTCTCCCCCAAGAGATTTAATTCTCCAGTCTCACTTTGTTCATCAAGAAATCCCAGTCGCTGAAGTTTACTTTATACAGATAAACTATTTAGAAGAGAAGCTAAGGTGATGAAGGACCATATGAGGAGTGACTGAGGGAGCTTGGATTTTTTTAGCCTGGACAAGAGGAGGCTTAGGGGCGACCTTACTGCTCTCTACAAGTGCCTGAAAGAAGGTTGTAGCAAGGTGGGGGACAACCTCTTCTCCCAGGCTACCAGCAGCAGGATAAGAAATGGTCTCAAGCTGCACCATGGCAGGTTCAGGCTGGATATGAAGAAGAATTCCTTCATGGCAAGAGGGATGACCCTGGTAACTACAGTACTGTCAGTCTCACTCCAGTGCCTGGTTAAATTATGGAGAAGATTGCTCTGGGAGTTATTGAAAAACCCCTGAAAGAAAATGCAGTCATTGGTCATAGCCAGCATGGCTACACGAGGGGAGGGTCCTGCTTGACAAACTAATTCCTTTTTATTACAAGGTAGCTCACCATCAAGGTAGTCGATGATGTGATGTGATCTGATCTTTTAGGATTTCAGTAAAGCTTCTGATCCTGTCTCTCACAGGATCCTTCTGGGTATGTCATGCAATAGGTGAACAGCTGGCTGACGGGTCAGACACAAAGGGTTACAGTAAATGGGATGGCATCAGGCTGGTGACCTGTCACTAGTGGGGCTCCTCCTTAGGGCCAGTGATCTTCAACATCTTCACTAATGACCTGAGTTCTGGATACAGAACTCAAGATAAACTCAAAGCTATAAACTGGGGCACTAAATTGGGAGGAGATGTTGAATGCAGAGAGACCCTGCAGAGAGATCTCAACTAATTAGCGGGCTGGGCAATCACCAATCTTACAAAGTTTGACAAAAACAGGTACTGGATTCTGCACCTGGGGCAGGGCAAGCCTGGATGTATGGACAGACTGGGATGTGAAAAGTTGGGAGAGCAGCCCTGTGGAAGCAGACCAGTGGATCCTGCTCGATGGCAAGTTGCACATGAGCCAGGAGTGCCCTGGCAGCCAGGAGGGCCACCTGTGTCCTGGGGGCATCAGGGACAGCATCACCAGCCAGGCAAGGGAGGGGATTGTCCTGCTCTGCTCTGCTCTGAGCTGGGGCAGCCTCACCTCCAGTGCTGGGGGCACTTCTGGGTGCCACAGTATTAAGAGAGACATAAAACTATTGGAGAGTGTCCAAAGAAGGCCATGAGGATGGTGAACAGTCTGGATGGGAAGCTGTATGAAGAGCAGCTGAGGTCACTGGGGCTCTTTAGCCTGGAGTAGATTGAGAGGAGACTTCATAGTGACCTACAACTTGTTTTTGAGGGGAAATGGATGGACAGGCACTGATTTCTTCTCTGTGTTGAACAGTGGCAGGACCCAAGGGAACAGTCTGCAGTTGTGTGGGAGGTTTAACTTAAGACTCTCTCTGGGCACTGGAAGAAGCCTCCCAGGGGAAGGGTCACAGCACCAGCCTGATAGAGTTCAGTACTCTGAGTTGGACCATGCTCTCAAGCACATGGTGTGACTCTTGGGATGTTCTATGCCTGGCCAGGAGTTGTAGTTCAGTGATTCTGTGGGCCCCTTCCAACTCAGGACATTCTGAGATTCCATTACTTAGTTTGGTTTCATAGCAACATAATGTTTTGGCACTGGGCAGAAGCTGGCCAGAGCTGACACAGATAGAGAGGTTTAGGAGAAGTTTGGAATGTGTTGTTTTTTTCTATTCCTTTTTCTTTCTCCAGACTCATCTTTTTGAAGGAGAGAGTAAGAGAAGATTCACTCCTTGTTTTAGGCAATCCCTGTTCATCCAGGGGTGGTAGGTGTTGTCCTTGGTAGATAGGGAGACACTGGGCAGAGGCATGGGGTGGGCTTTACAGAAAGGCCACACCACACAAGACTTCTCCCTCCAAAGAAGAAAAACAGGGCAAATTACCTGTCTTCCCCTCTACAGAGCTTTTTTCATATGGCTGCAAACTTGCCTTTGGTTAGGAGCAGCTTTTAAAAATGATTTCTCTCCAGGAACACAGATACGTAAAGGAAGTAGGTAAAGGGGAAACCCAGATTAGACAGTGGGTTGGGATTAATTTGAGGAAGAGATGAAGGAAAGCACCTGCTTGCTATGGGGCAATGTGGGATTTTTGGCTTTGTGGGTATATAAATGCCTCACTTCATTTTGAAGATGATGAGGCACTGCAGCAGGTTGTCCAGAGAAGTTGTGGATTCCCCATCCCTGGAATTTTTCAAGGCCTTATTGGAAGGTTTCCTACTCATGACAGGGATTTTGGAATGAGATTATCTCTAAGATCCCTTCCAATTCAAACTACTCTATGATCCTATAAGATCTGTTTTTAATCTTTCTTCGTTAGCATACCTGGAGACTGTTTCTAAAACCTGAAGGTAGTTTCTCACCTTTGGTTTCTACAAAATAGGTACGGGCTGTCTTACCCTGGTCTGCACCTGGCAACCCCCAGGTGAAACAAGGAGATAACATTTTCTTCTTTCTTGTTGTCCTAGAACAGAAATATTGAGGACAAAGATGCACAGGGAAAGGCAAAGTCAAGGGAGAACAGACAAATTAAAAAGCACTGCCTTGACAAGCTGCAATTTAAATGTAGCTACAGCTTGCAAGACTTGACATTTAAGGGAATGCTAAAGATGCCCAAGTTAGTCTTGCAGTATATTTGAATGCACATCTCAGTACTTGATTTTACATGCGTATGTGAGATGTGCAGGCATCTGAGCCATATCTCTTGGCCCCACCAAGATTATTCTACTGGCTCTGGAAGCACTCTGAAACATCTTCTATTCAAAAGAAAATACCAGGAGCTGTTCAATGTAAAGATGAAGTAGAGCTTCATTTAAACTAAGTAGAGCTGAGTTTACTGCTGCACTTGTATGTGGTTCTGGTCTAATTTTAATTCAGGGATAGTAACAATGCTGATTACACTCAGCCAGTAAAGCAAAGCTATGTGGAAGAGGATCTCTGTATTTAGCTTTTATTACATTAATACCTCAGTTGTAATGCGCTACACAGGAATGCTATTAAATAACATGCTGTGTGTAAAAAGGGGCCACGTGTGTTTTTGTGGTCACATCCAAGGTTATGTTGCTTAGAAGAGAGTGGGATGGATGTCATATTGCTTACCACCACCCCTTCTGCCTTCAGAAGGATGTATTCCTTACATGTTCACACCAGTGGATGAAAGTGCTATGTCTTTATCCACCTCTGTTTCCAGGGCAAATTAGAAGTATTTTCCAGAAGAAATTTGAAGAGAGAAAGGACTTTGGGCTTGTCAGATCCTGTTGGTACAGGACAGGAAGGAAATTAATTTCCCCCTGGACATCTTTATGAGCCAGCTCCAGTGTTAATGAGAATGCAGTGTTTGAATTTTAAGACTTTCAGTTTCATGCTTTTTAAAAAAAAAAAAACAATAGTAATATCTACCATTAGGAACACACTCTTTGCAGACTTAAAATAT
Source organism: Cinclus cinclus (assembly GCF_963662255.1). Lineage (NCBI taxonomy): Eukaryota > Metazoa > Chordata > Aves > Passeriformes > Cinclidae > Cinclus > Cinclus cinclus. Next base: position 60,457,771 of record NC_085084.1, on the reverse strand, counting down.
ATTACTGTGCTGCTCCCATTGTATGCCTTTTAGTTACTCAGGAAAATAAATAATCCTTCCCACTCACGTGGATGACAGTAATGCTTTTGCCAATCCAGGGGTTGTGTACTTCAGTGGCTCATCAGAAATTTTAAAAAGCTTTGGAAAAAAAACAGTGGGAGTCTTGTTCTTATACTCTTATTTGACTGGAAATCATCTGATTTATTGCTTTCACTTAGCTAATTCAAGGAAATGACATTTTAAAATTACAATTAGGAAGAAACTAGAGATTACCAGTGCCCTTCCTAATAAGGTGGTGTTTATGCTGTAGGCAGACTGGTGTTCACATATCTATCTTAGAGGCTGGAATGGTCTCTGAGGATTCCTGATTTAAAATAACACCATGTCTCTTTCTTCTTGCAGAATGAAGAGACACAAGTGGTCCTACAAATGTCCCTCACAAAGGAAGATTTTGATTCTGTGTGTTACTGGGTGGCTGATTGCACTGCTGAAACTCCTCCATGTCGAAAGACAGTTTTTTCCCTCTAAAGGCATTTACTTAGTTGAGCACTTCTTGAGTACTTCTTCTTACGTTAGAAACAGATATTCATACCCTAGAAATGAGTTCCAGTATGAAATTAATTGTACATCTATATATGAACAAGATCCTCGTGAAATTGGCAAGAGCTTAGAGATAAGAAGAAAAGAAATAGTTGATTTAGCTGATGAAGATGTTGTAGCAATGACAAGTGACTGTCACATGTATCGTTCACTTAGGAAGTACCAGCTAAAACCTGTTTCTCCAGAGGAGGAGAGTTTTCCAATTGCCTATTCTTTGGTTGTTCACAAAGATGCAGCAATGGTAGAAAGGCTCGTACATTCATTGTACAGTCATCAAAATATTTACTGCATCCATTATGACCAAAAGGCAACAAAAAGTTTCAAATCTGCTTTGAACAATCTAGCTAAATGTTTCCCAAATATTTTCATTGCATCAAAATTGGAGACAGTGGACTATGCACATATTTCACGTCTGCAAGCAGATTTCAACTGTTTGTCTGATTTGATGGAGTCTCCAGTTTCTTGGAAGTATGTTATCAATTTGTGTGGCCAAGATTTCCCTTTGAGATCAAATTTTGAGTTGGTTGCTGAACTGAAGAAACTTGGTGGAGGAAACATGCTGGAAACTTCAAAGCCAAGCAGCAGCAAAAGAGAACGATTTACTTATCACTATGAGCTTATGAAAGTGCCTTATGAATACATGCAGATGCCTGTAAAAACCAACATTTCCAAGAACCCGCCACCTCATGATATTGAGATATTTGTAGGCAGTGCCTATTTTGTTTTAAGCCGAGAATTTATTCAATATACCCTTGAAAGCTCACTTGCAAAAGATTTTTTTGAGTGGTCAAGGGACACATACTCTCCAGATGAACATTTCTGGGCCACTCTTGTACGAGTCCCTGGAGTCCCTGGGGAAGTTCCGAGGTCATCCCAGGATGTAACAGACTTACAAAGCAAAACTCGTCTGGTGAAATGGAATTATCTGGAAGACTATTTGTACCCTCCATGCACTGGTACCCACCTGCGCAGTGTCTGCATCTATGGGGCTGGAGAATTAAGATGGCTTCTGAATTATGGACACTGGTTCGCCAACAAGATTGACTCCAAAGTAGATCCTGTCCTGGTAAAATGCTTGGCAGAAAAGGTGGCAGAACAACAGGAGGAGTGGGTACATTTGTCCTCTGATGAACACTTTCTGCACTTAAGTTCTACGAATGCCTTGACGTAGCAGTGCTGTGCTCTCTGCTTTCAGTACTGTGTGCTTGGCATCTGCAGTTCTGCTGCCCTGACCTGCTGCAGGATGGCAGTGAGAAAAAATCCATTCTATATAATGTCCAGGGCCCTGCAGAGCCAGGTGCCTGGCTATTTATTTATGAAAATTCACTTCTCTCTGATTAACTGTTTTGCCACAATAAACCTACAGTTGTCTTCAGGGTGATTCTGAGATGGTGAAGTTTGCTTTTGGAGGCTCTTGTGCTGTCTGTCCCAGTGGAGTATTTCAGAAATGTATTTTACTTCAAGTGTGTTTGTATCTTTTATAAGAAACTCCAGCACTTCCGTCTGCCTGTCCTCTTTTCCTTCACTTTTTCTTTTCTTAAAGGAATAAAGGGAAGACCTCTGTATCTGCTACCTCAGGAAAACTGCAAGTGCCCATCTCACAGAAAAAACAAAGAAATCAGCATGACACCAAACGAGCCATGTGACCTCACCTGAAGTTCCACACTTGTCATCTGTGGGAGCTGCATAGATCTTTGCAATGTGATTATGACTGGATGATATAAGGGAAAGAAGATCCCATATACTGCATTGTGTGTACCATTGTTCTCTTCTCCCTGCTAACCTGTGCGTTGCTTTTCCTTCTACGAAGCGTGTGAACAGGTGCTGTGCCAACACTGCTGGTTTCACAAACACTGAAAGTTGGTTGAAACAGTTGTTGAGTGCACACAGCTGTGTGTTCTGCAAAGGCAGAGTACATGTGTGCCCTCAGGGCAGTCTCTGCAGCTACCTGGTGTCCGTGCCAGAAGAGGTCAATCTTCATTCCTATATCTGCCCACAGGAATATCTTTCTGTGAAATCCCAGTCCTCTTGAGACATTATGTCTACACACAGTGGATAACAAGAGCTATTTCTACTTAGTGTTCAGCAGTGTGGTGCTTTGTTGAAGTGTAGAACACACAAGTTAAGCAGTAGTCATAAGAATAGCCATATTGCAGAAATGAAGACTCTGCATGAAGTATCTTTCTGTGCAAATCCCCTGGCTATGCACTACCATGATCCCAGGCTGACAGGTGCCTGAATGGGCCATAGTTCAGCTGCAGAGCAAGAGTTCTCCAGTGGCCCCTGGTTGCCATGGCCCTACCAGCCTCCTGATAGGGAAGTGGCTCAGGAGCCTTCTTGCAACTGGGCTACCACACTCCAGCATGAGGGAAATGTTTGTGAATGCAGGGGTCCCTGCAGAAACTCCTGAAACTCAGAAATGCTGCTTGACCTTTTGGGGATTTCCCTGGAGTGTTGCCCTGCCACAAGTTCAGTTTTGGTGGTTCCAGTGGATCCCGGGGCTTAGCTTTCTCCATGCCACTGTCTTCTTTCATCAATCTTTTATTAGGGGACTCTTTCCCCATGAGTGACTTTGGGATATCTGTGTCTGGTCTTACTGATCTACAGATTGCTGCAGTAATGACCATATCTCACATCAATGATAAATCTTTGCTCCTTATTTGAGCTGAAAGAACCAAGTGGCCTTTTGGTCTCAGTTTCTGAATTTAAAGTAAATTTAAGTTTGTCAGTTTAGTCACAGTGAAGTCATCTTGAAGTGGCTCAAGACTGGTTTGAGAGTCAGAATTCTCAGGCCTTATTCCACATTTGTGACATTGAATTTCAGTAAAACTTCAGACAACCACCTGAGTTTTCTGTTTTAGCTGCTCCCATTGTAAAATGGGAACCATAATCTTCTATTGTCTTGTTAAGCACTTTGAAACCTGTGGGTGTTGTGGGTTTGGTTGCACAATACTAATTATTTAGTATTCACTTATTTTGTGGATAATTTATTATCCACAAAACTATTTATGGTGTCTGTGGTTGCACAGGTCAAGCATTTCTTAAATGTACTGTTTCTGAAATAAATGGGGATTATTTTTAAAGTCTGCGTTGCTTACTTCAGTGACATGCCATGTCTGCCCAAGGCTGTCCTGACTTGATGTAATTTATAAATACTTTGTAGAAAATCAAACATTGAGAGTATTTGCAGATTCATATATTAGTACTTGCATGTAAAATAGAGTCCTTGTGTGGCAAAAAGGTTAATAAAAGAGAATGTTAGGATCCCAGAGGCCAAGATACAGCCTTCTGTACATATAAATTGATGCTTAATGATACATTTGAAATTTTGTATTTATTTAAACTGGCTTTATGTATGTGTGTACACATATACCCATCTAGGTTTAATTGTATTTGTTTGATCTGCCATAATTGTATAATAATCCACCAGCACATTTAACTTCATTGAAGTATCTAATTTTAATCAGCATGCAACTCTGTGCTATTTTAATTGAATTAGGTTGAATGGTGCCTGTCATCTAACTGGTTTGAAAGAAGGCACCTTGTTCTTCCAAGGTGGCACAATGTGAGGCAGCACCAGCCATCACCGCCGTGTGCTTGCTAGATGGGGACATGGGAGGCGTACAGACAGAGCTGCAGCTTTATGAAGTGCTGATTTTCTAATGAATTCCAGACGTTTCTGCTGTTCTGAAAGGAACTTTAAAGGCTACTCAAGGTTGTAGAAAGGCAGTTCACAAAAATCAGTCATTGGATTGATGAGGCTGGAAGATCCTCTAATCCAGCCTCTTGCTCATAACAGGATCAACACTGAATTTGAACTGGGTTTCTTGGGTTTTCCAGAGACTCTTGCAGATCTCTAAGGAAGGAGGAATATTTTCCATTGTTTCTGAAGAAAAGAACAGTCAAAATATAAGTGTCTTAACTTTTGAATCGTTTTCTCTCTGTTTGTTGGCTTTGCATTCAGCAGTGTTGCCATAGTGATGCCTGTGTCACAGTTAAGTGATTAGATTACAGAGGTGGGTAATATCTCCATCATCACTGCTCTTTACACAGGTAGGTCTGCCATTGCTGAACCCAAGGCGTGATACACAAACTTTCTATGGGGAACATGGCTGAACCTAGTTTATGGCAGAACATGTTTTTATTTTGGCTGAAACTTACAGGAACTTACCTGCTCTCACATGGTTTGTTAGGGTTTTTTTGGTGGTTTTCTTTGATTGTTGGTTTTATTCTGTTTTCCTTAGAAAAACTTATATTTCCTTTTTTCCTCTTCATTCTTTTCCTCACTTCTGAGAGATTCTCCTTATAAGCTGTTTCAATTATACAATTATGCAATTTTGAAATACACATGTATTTACACATATTGGTATGTTCTGTGTTTGTTCTGCTGAAGAAGCATTATGCTGGCCTTCTTCCACCCACCCTGCCCTGTGCTGGTCACATGTAGAATCTGGACTATCAGTTGACCTAGTTTTCCCATTCAGGAAGGGTGCATAAGCAGGGCAATAATTCTGCTCCTGGCTGTCAGCACTGGTGTGCATGTCCAGCCCACCATTTTATTAGTGTCTGAATACAGTAAAAATGCTGAATGCATTCCAACACAGACAAATTAAGTAAGGAAGAAAAGAAAATAATGAGCTTTAGTGAAAGAGATGCAGAACCATCATTTGTACTACTTGTCTTGTTAATGAATTTATTAGACTAGACATGTAATCTGGAGAATAGTATATACAAACATAAATGCCTCACTGTGTATTTTCTTTGTCATGGGAATAAAAGGATGTGAAAGGAAAGACTAGGAATTAGACATCTAATCTGTAATTGTAATTAAAACAGACTTGGCCTGTTGAGTATTTCTGTGACTACAATGTCATTACTGTGGCAGTTAAATCAGAATGTATAAACATGAGAAAACCAGTATCTGGGCAGTAAATGTGAGTGTATGTGGCACACTAATGTATGTTTACAGTGTGACCTTGAGTTTTATTTCAGATATAATATCTGTTTTAACTCGATGTTTTTAGAAAACCTGGGTTGTTCTTGGTGGCAATAATCATAGAAATGATACTTCAGAACAATGTGATCTGTTACTGAGATGAAGTAAATCTGTACTGAAGGTACCCCAGTGCTGTTTAGTGGTTCAAACTGACAGTTACATACTGTATCCTGGTCCTGTTTCTTCAGAACTACAAAACTGTTTAATTTTCTATGGCTAAGGGATACTCATCTTTATAATACCAATCTGTTTTAGAAAACAGAGAAAGCAAAAACCACAAAACTTTGTATGAGGCATTTGCTCAAGTAGGAAAGTCTGTGGCAAGTTTTCGGTAGCAGGAGGAGGGTGGGGGTGGATTCTCTGAGAAGGTGCCAGGAACTTCCCAACATACCTGACAGAGCCTGTGCCAGCCAGCTTCAAGATGGTCTTGCTGCTGGATAAGGCTGAACCCAGCAGTGATGATGATAGCACCTCTGGGATAAGGCATTTAATAAAGGGAAAATACCATACTGAGCAACAGCAGCTACAGCCAGAGAAGAGAGGATTGAGACTACGAGAGACAGCTCAGTAGGTACCGGGCTGGTTAAGGAGGAGGGACAGGAGGTACTCCACATGCTGGAGCTGAGATTTCCCTGCAGCTCCTGTTAGAGAAGACAGTAAAGTAGCTGGGCCCCTGCATCCCATGGAGGGTCCACGGAGGAGCAGAGATCCACCTGCAAACCACTGAGAAGCCCATGCTGGAGCAGGTGGATGCCCGAAGGTGGCTCCAACCCCATGGGAAGTCCGCATTGGAGCAGGTTTCCTGGCAGGATTTGTGATCCCATGAATGTCCCACATTAGAGCGGGCTGTGCCTGTAGGATTGCTCCCTGAGGAATGTAGGCACGCTGGAGCAGTTTGTAAAGAACTGCAGCACGTGGGAAGGAGCCACAGTGGAGAAGTTAATGAAGGAGTGCTTCCTGTGGGAGGGACTGCATGCTGGAGTAGGGGGAGAGTGTGAGGAGTCCTCCCTGTGAGGGGAAGGAGCAGCAGGGACAACCTGAGGTGAAATGACTGCAGCCTCCTTTTCCCGTTCCCCTGTGTGGCTGGAGGGAAGGAAGTAGAGAAAATTAGGAGTAAAGTTGAGCCCAGGAAGAAGGGAGGGATGAGGGAAGGTGGGTTTTTTAAAGATTTGTTTTTAATTTCTCATTTTTTCTGGTCCTGATTGGTAAGAGATTTATTTTCCCCAAACAGAGTCTGTTTTGTCCATGACAGTAATTAATACATGAGTGATCTCCCCTTGTCCTTATCTCAACCCAGAAGCTTTTCATTATATTTTTTTTCCCCAGGCCAGCTGAGAAGGGGAGTGACAGAATGGCTTGGTGGGCAGCTGGCATCCAGCCAGGGTCAACCCAACATAAATGGGAAGAAGTTAGATGGTATTTTTTAAAGGGGGCAAAGGCAGTAAGTTTTATTGCTACTGAGCCTCCATTTACATGTTTTAGCAGACTTGTTTAAGTGGAAATGCTTACATACAGTATGGTTGCTGCTGCCATCTCTGATGGAGACTTGAGTTAGTAAATTTTAAAACCAAAGATATTTTATCAGAGAAGTTCCTGGAGCCTGTATAAGCTTCTTGTCTTGTAAAAAAAAAAAAAAAAAAAAAAAGCTTAAAATTTTACTAGTCTTTACTAGACTACTAGTGGTTTACAGAAAGACTCAGGGGACTGTGCTGGTTACATCAGAGAGGGCAGAAAAAGGAGCATCTGATTTTTTTGATCATGGCAGGTCAATGGTTTTTAATGATGCTTTCTGTGTTATATGTAGTAACACATTTTTATGTGAACTAATTTGAAAAACTATTGACTCACTTCCCCTTAGCATCTCAAACATTTGCTTCTAACACATGTGGGTTTAAAAGACTCTTCCTTGGGCTACAATTAGAGACTTCATTGTGATTTATGTTAAACAACAACAGCTTTTTTATCGCTGAGCCTCTTTTCTCTGCTTGAATTTGTGCTCTGAGATGGAAAAGATGGCAAGTCTAAGCTTGACCTGGGGCAATGAGAAGATGAGAGAGTATATAGAGATGCTGCAGGTGGCATTATTACCACCATACCAGCTGTTATGCTACTGTATTTATAGCCATTATGCTATTAATGTTGTTGTGGCATAACAGCTGGAAAATAAGAATAACTGCATCTTATACTGTAGAAGTTAAAATCACCATTTATTATTAACTGTGACAGGAATTGGAAATCACACTTGGAAATAATTACACACAAATATTTTGGCACTAAATTGCTAGGAACCTTAGGAAGTAGGATGAAAATACAGGTGGAATATGCATTTTTATCTGATGCATGGGATAATTAGTTATAGATCCATTGCAAGACCTTGCAGATAGCAAAAAAACAGAAGTACTCTTGCTACAGAGGTTTGATACAGCAGAATTGAAGGCCCCAAGCAATATTATGCTTGCTTTTTTTTCCCCCTACAGTTGTATCTTACCTTCTAATGCAGTAGTCCCAGCTTCTTTGTGGCTGTAAGACACTCATCTCAATTAAATTTTATTATTTATTCCTCACATACTCTAAGCTGCTGTGGAGTCCAAAACTTCCTTTCTGTCCCTGAAGCAGTTCTAAGGATTCTTAGTACAAATCAGTGTGTGCCATGGGTGGATTTCTATTTAATTTACTTCAGTGGGACATGTGCATATGCTAGGCTATGCTGGCCTGAACTAGTACATTTATGTGCTTGAATCACTGGGAGATTCACCATCTTTTACTCCACTTGTATGTGAAGAGAAAATTTTCAGAAATATCGCTTGTTCCTATGCCAAACTTAACTTCTTCCTCTTGTGTAGAATTCTGTGTCGTACAGGAGATACATAGATGTAGATGTAGATATATAGATAGGTATAGATGATATATAAGGCTGTGTAAAGAAGATGCATCCAAAAGAGTGGAAAAAAAAAGCAAGTTGCTTTGGAAAAGTAATTTCAAGTAATTGAAAAACCAGATGATGCTGTTACTTGAATAGGGATAACATACAGCTGTTATTGTAAGAAGTTGTAGTTACTTCTCTGACTTTTATATTGATAAAAATATTCTTATAAATACACTCTTAGTTCCAAGCTGTTGCTTGACTGAGATGTGGATGCATATGATTGGTAAAACTTCATCCGTCTGTGCAGAACAAAGCTGTACTCTGTGAAACCATGAGCTTTGGTGGTTTATTTCTTTTCCAGGTCTCAGGTCCCAGAATTCTGTATGGTAGACTAGAATCAGAAAAGTATGTGTCACTTGGCATGCAAGTGACTGGACAAGTCAGCCTCTTGAAGATGGAGCTGCCTCCATGAACCAAGCTGGAGCAGGAATCAGGCTGCTCAGCCAGCACAGCAAGCATTGTCTCTGTTTCATTTCATTAGAGCACATCAGCATTATAATTTTCCAGACCAGCCAGCTAATTGTATTATCTGTGTTGTTTTTATTGGCTGAAGAATCATAGCATTCTCTCTTATGGCTTTCTTAAATTAGGATTTATTTCAAATCTCTGTACATAGATCGTTGTAGCAGACACAGTGCGTCTTCAATTACTGCATGTCTTATCCTCATTTGAAACTAAGGCAGCCAAATCAGGTTGTGCAGTAACAACACCATAGAGCTGAAGACATGAAAAACTGAGTCATCCTAAAATTGAGTAGCTGTAGCATTTTACTTCTCTGCAGTAATTGAGGGGATAGTTTTACATTCTGCTTCAGAAATGTGAGACATGTAATATAGCAGAATACCAGGAAGAGTAGGTATTAAAGAAAGATTTACCTGGAGCACTTACCTGAAAGGTTTTTTTCAGTCTGTGTGAAGTGATATGGTTCTATGTCAGTTGTTGGACAGATGTGCACACCACAGAGCTGCTGCTGGCACTGTGGCACCATCACCAGTTTCCCCAGTGCCTCAGAGGCTGTGGTGTCCCCTGCTGAGGCACTGCTCACTGCAGGCATTAGGCAAGGGGTGGGGGGGGGGGGGGGGGAGGTGGGCAGAAGAGGTGGGCTCTGTCCCACCATTTTAGAAATAACCCTTTGGACAGTGATCCTGCCTAGCAATGTTTCAAGGCCATTGGAGTGGACAAACGTGACAGATGAGCTCCAGTGCTGCAGCCTGGGGAATAGAGGAGACAAGGTCTGGGCTGCATGGCTTCCAAAAAGAAAAAGCACTCAAGCATGCAGACATGTTCCCTTCAGATGACCAGATACAGGAAGTTGAGGTTTGGGTTGTGATAAAATGATAAGTGCATTTTCAAAGCCATTTTAACATGCAGCAAGGACTCCTTTGCTTAGCCCAAGAATATTTGCCCACCACTTCAACAAAAGAGTTTTTTCTGCTGTCATATTTCTACTATTTGTGTTTGCTTGGAGTTTTTGACAGATTTATTTTTCAAATCTCTTTCAAATTTTTCACCAACTGAACTCTTGAGTTCTGCATGATATTCAGGTCCAGCTGAGTGACACAAAAAGTAGTCTTCAACTGCTATTCCACTGACTTTCCATGTTTTCCAGGTTAGTTGACAGTAGCATGAAGCTTGGGTATTGTTCACAGAGAGTTTGAAATTAAATTGAAATGTTTTCTGTTAAACAAGTGGCACTTTGTATAGTGTCTGAAGAGAGATGGCTCTGAAATCCACTGTCCTGGTGGCTGGTGCCTTCTTGCTCAGCAGAGATGTGAAGAACCTTCACATTCCAGCAAACCACAGTGACTGCTGGGCCGTAAAGGGAAAAGACCTGCATTCTCTTTTGGGTGCCGTTAACTGAACTCAATGTCCAAGACTGGGTTAGCTGCCAACACTGGTGATAAGATCATGTTTGTCCACATTGTCAAGTCATAGAGATGTGATTGGCACCTGCTCAGACAGTTCCACTGGTACTTGGGTGTTTCTGCATGGAGTCAAATGGTGATGCCATCCTGCATCAAGATGCATCCTGTGTCAAGATAGTCAGTCAAAGGGTAGGGGACCCTGGAGCTTCTCTTGTCTCCAAGGCTGGGATACGGGTATGTTTGAAGACTGGAATGCCAAACCAGGGTGAGTTGCATAGCTGCTGGGTCTTTCCCTGCTGGGTTACTTTGCTTCACAACAAACAGCAGCCTTTCTAACTGTGGATTAATTCCCCTTTCCTCTGACTGCTGGGTAAATGCTGCTGCAATATCCTTTTATTTCTGTTTTCTTTTGAGTATATTGTTGTCATCAACCATTTGTACTTTTGTGTGATGTGTACAAAAAACCAATTCCATAAGCATCTCCTTGCTGAAAAGTCCTGGAAGGCACAACTGGGCGATTGTTCAGCATTGCAGTTGACCCTGCTGATGCAAATGAACCATGTGCTGAATGTTTAATGGAAACTGAGTTGTGGATGAGTGATTTGACTAGATAAAAGTAAAATAACACCCAGAGGGAAGGGAAAGCAGCCAAAAAGAAATTATGTCAGTGCTTCTGATAAATGGAAATACCTGCCTTTTTAAACCCCAAGCGACTTGATCTTGGACCAGAAATGAAGAAAATGAACACATCAGCTACTACATATTGCTTAATCTAGCAGGCAGAAATAATAATGGAAGTCTAGTGGTTGGAACATGGTACCAGATATTCAAAATAAAATTAAAATTATAACTCTTTTTCAGCAAAGGAATTTGCCTGTAGAACAAATTGTCAAGGAGTATGTTTGATTCTTTGTCATGTGAAGATATCAGTAGTTTAGCAGTAGTTACAAGGCTTGAAATGGGAGTTGCTCAGATTTTTCATGGTCCATACTGCGCAAAAGGCAGGCTACATTTGCTCAAGGCTGTAGATACAATCATAGAACCAGCTTGGGAAAAAAAATACAGCTAAACTTGGGAGTGGGAGGTGCTCATATCAAGCATTATGAACATAAAGGGCCCTTGTGTTAACTAGCATTAGTGATGGTGGTCTACAATTAAAAGTGGTTAGCTTTGTTTTTTCTGCTCTTGTTCAATCAGCTGAAACAATACTAGTCAGAGAATTTACACCTCTTTAGCAGTGTAGTTTATCCTTATGTAGTTTAATCTTGTTAGGACAGAGAGCAAACAGTAAAAAGTATGATCATCTGTACAGCACATACAAAAACAGCTACATCAGTAACAAGTCAAAGATATTAGACCAATACAGACCAATGAGACTTCAATAGACCAATACATTTCAATGTAATGGTCAGAAGACCCGAGATCCAGTTATCCAACTGGTAACTGTGTGGCCCTGGGAGTTTTAAGGACTGCCATACACCGCTAATGGTGTTCTTGGATTGACGATGGGGAAAAAGTCTGCAGCTGGCACTTCTGATTGCTGCTCCTGCAGCAGAAGGACACTGCTTGGGAGATTTTATGCTACAATCTTCTGTACTAATACACCTACTCAGAGTGCTGGCCTACAGGCTGAGGGAAAGTCACCAGCTAGTGATGAAAACTCAGCGTAAAAGCCAAGCGGAGGTTTTTGAGGTCATATGCTACTGAAAAGCTCTAACTGAAGTTAATGTAGAGGTACTGTTGCTGCACAGTCACACCTTGATTCCTCCTTGGTGTAAGGTAATCATTTTCTCTCCCAGCACAAACCTACTTCAGACTTCAAGTGTTGCTTTTGGCTGTTTGTTGCCTCCACAGGGATCCCCTTCCTGCCACCAGCTTGCCTTAAAAATAAATGAGGCTTACTCAAAGGCTTCTCAGGAAACCTTGAGAGTTATCAAGCAATTTTTCCAGTTCTAGAAATTTGTCTTCCATTTCCTAAATCAGAGTTTAAACTTCTATTTTCCAGACTCTGTGGGGCCCCCCTCAGAGAAAGATTACAGTTTAACTAAATATTAGGAAGAAAGAGAAATGGCGTAAATGAGCCACAGAAGTAAAATGTAATTTCTGCCTGCAATTCAGGCTGTTGTTTCAGGAGCAGTCTCCAAGGGACTAATCCCTTCCTGCTGTGGCTGCAGCAACTCAGCCTGTTCCTTCACTTGTTTTCTAGTGTCAGAAATGGCTTCCGTAGCAAATCAGTTTTACACTTCTGTTGAAAAATATCTTAAATTTAATGACTCTGAAATGGATATTGATGTATAAGGGCAATTGGAGTGTTTGTAAGTGGACAATGATCCTGCAGCTGCACTGGACCGATCAACTGGCTTTTCCCCGTGGGCAATCTGCATTACCCTACATTTATGGAATGTTTATTTCACAATCAGATCGGTTAAAAATAGATTCTGTTTGCAGATACTACTCTGAGAGCAGGACTTCTTTATGAGGACATCAGTTTTTCCTGGGGCTGGTGGCACAGCTGAAGGCTTGCTGCTGCAGGGGGCTGGCAGGAGGCAGGGAGGGAGGGAGGGATGGTCCCCAGGCACAGCTGTGCCATGCCCAAGGAGAGAGAGCTCTGCAACTGTCCTTCCCTGCTGGGAGGAAAGGGAACTCTGTGAGGCCAGGCAAGGAGGCTGGGGGCTGCAAGGGATGCTGTGGGAGGAAGATGAAGGCTGGGGAGAGGACAGAAGGGTGTGTCTTTTTAAAGACAGCGTATTTACTCTCCTTGTGTAAGATGTATAAGATGCAGATGGTATGAAGGCTTTTTTCCCTTGCCCCCCAATATGTATTTTGTTGTTTAACTTTTGTTTTTATTTTTCTATTATTACTTTTATTGCTTTGAAAAATGCAGATTATCTAAGATGATGTCCAGTTTAAGACATTGGCAATATCTTAACCACATACCCGACATCTTTCCTTTTTCCTGGATCTATACGTAAAGAAATAGCCATTTTTGTGGACCTGAATATAGCCAAAATAGTGCTAATGCATTATACTGTTTTTATTGTGCTCAAGACAGCCACCATTTAAGTAGCATTTGTTTTGTCTTTGTCCCCTCCTGTGTCTGCACAAAGGTATAAATACAGGCAGTCCCCAAATTTCATAAATTTGATATTGCAAGTAACCAGATATGACAGCAAAGCATGAAAAAGAGTCATCACAGGTGCAGAATATCTCTGAAAAGAAAGTGTTTAAAAGCAAAATAAGTTAATTTCCTTGGCTTCTGACAAAGCCATTTAAATAGCAGCAGCTAGATGATAGTTAGTTAGATTTGAAGCAAAACTCTGAGCTTGATATTAAATTATATGAGGTTTCAAGCAGGTTATCAGTCAACTTGTCAGAAAATATCTGCTGAAATGGCTGTTCTACAGAATTCTGGACTTTTGACAAAACTATTTCCTCTGCAACCATTTTGACTTTCTTTTGGGAAGAAAAAGTTGCATTTTAAAGTTTATCCTGGACTTTATTGTTCCTTATATGGGAAAAACTCAGGTTTCTGTGTGAAACATTTTCCCTGTTTCTCAGTGAAAATATTACTAGGTGCCGTGACATTGTAATAGGTATTGTGCTATTGGAAGTGAGTCTGTCTGCAAAATGTGTTGAAGAACAGAAGTGTTAACGAAAGTTATGCAAACAAATCTCAAGAAACATTTGACCAGATATTAATAACTTGATGGCATGTATATGCTCTGAAAATCCTCTCCACAATATATTTATACTTCTGCTGGCCCCTTTTCCACATCCTTCCCTCCCGATTATATGGCACTTCTTCATTTGTGGCTGAGTAAAGTCTGCTTTGTAGCCTGTCTGCAATACCATGTGTCCAGATAAACTCAAGAAGAATGAATTACCAACGTGTATATTGCCTTTGACCAGGGGAAAGGAAAATCTATTTTTCATGTTTTTCACATGTGTGGCCTAAAATAAGCCAGAAAGGAGTATGAACAGGAGCTAAGATGTTTGACTTGGCCTCTCAAAGAGCATTCACAGAACTGGAGTGCTTGGAATACTTACTGGATGAGGATGTCACCATTTAAAGTGCAAATTAATATTGCAAAGCAAGCAAGCAGTAAAAAACAAACATGTAGTACCTCTCTTAGGATGTGAACCTCTGCAAAAATCCTGTGGCTCTGTGGAGGGCTGTGCATGCTCTTGTTGCCTTGCTGCCATGAGTAAACATTTGAGTAACTACTTGGCGAATAGATTTTCAAATGGACCATGTACAGTGAATAATGCAACAGTTATCAATGTGATATGTATTTCTAGATGCTGGAAGTTGGTTTTGGTTCAATAATTTATGAAAATTAATCATGCTGTCTCCATCAGCTTTGGGAATGTCTGCAGCATACATCAGCCCAGAAGGTCACTCTGAGGATTTTTTTATTTCTTGCTTCATATTGGCTTCCTCCCACAGTACTAAAGAAAAAAGTCTCTGTTCAGTTATATTCTGCCAGTTAATATAGATGGGTATAAATAGATGTACATGTATATGTTTTCACTGGGATCTCGTAGATACTGATTAGGGGCTTCATGTCCTTATTTGACCTGTCAATTGTTTAATTGTGCTTCTTTCTACTTACGTAACTGTCTTGCAGTCACCTAGAAACCCACAGAGCAGTTATTGTGCTGCTTGTGGGGACAGAGCTGCTGATCAGCAGACTTCAATAAGGCTGAGCTTGTCTAAAATAAATATGACTCTAGGCCTCAGAATCTGGGGCCAGCAGAACTCAGGAACATGAGGTCCATCAGGAAATGCATGTAAGAAGCAAATGCAATAAATCCTGCTGCAACTGCAGTGCCCAGGCAGACCCTAGAGACTGCCTTTGGAGAACTAACCAAGTTATGGCCAAAGCAATCTCCTAACAGCAATTTGCTTATTATCTGTACATATTAACTTACATTTACCTTACTCATGTGCCCTTCTTAAAGTTATCCATGGTTTTATAGGCTATAAATCACCACTGGTTCTCTTGTCCCAAAGGATATGGTTATTGTTTGAGCAGCCCATTCTGTTTTCCTGCAGACATGCTGTAATGAGAAGGGACTACCACCCTTCTGCTTGTGAGCCAGGTGTGCCATGTATGCCCTTAAGCAGCCATGAAGTTCAACATGCTGGTTGTTGGGTCTGGGACTAGTGTAACTGAGTAGAAAACAAATCTTGGAAAAATTACTGTGTCAAATGCAGGCAAAATGATAAACAGTAAGGAGAAGTGAAAAATACCAGAAAGCTTTAATTCCTGAAAATC
The DNA here is from genome assembly GCF_963662255.1 of Cinclus cinclus. NCBI lineage: Eukaryota > Metazoa > Chordata > Aves > Passeriformes > Cinclidae > Cinclus > Cinclus cinclus. The sequence continues at coordinate 60,442,105 of NC_085084.1, read as the reverse complement.
ACTGGTCTGGGTTTTGCGTATGGTGCTCCTGTGAATTTCACATGAGGGGCTAGCTGTGGCACAGAGCATTCAAGGCAGTTTGCCTAACCACAGGCTGCAAAGAGTAGAGTTTGCAGGAAGGGGGAGAAAAAGCCCAATTCAGTGAGTTTGCCATCTTATGTAGGACAAATGCATTATGTATCAGGTTACTGACTTACCAGGCCTAATGCTTCACTCCACTTTTCATCTTAGACAGCCCTGATAGGAAAAGCTGTAAGAAAAACTCACTGAAAAACAATGTGTCACATTTTGTACTGAACCATTTGAGGAAAAGGTACTTACTGTGCCTTCCTGAAGCACATGGTAATGACCTGAAAGAGTTGCTGAAAGAATGGTTTAGGCTTGGCCTTATCTCAAAGAAAGACAAATAAGGAAGGTCATTTATGCACTCTGTGTCATAGGGATGATTTTACTCTTTGATAGTTCATGAGAGTCCTCATGAGCCATCTGGAAGGAGCTCTGATACATAAATCTCATCTAGTCATCGCTTGAAAACAGTGACCCTTCAGAACAGTGAGTCAGCCAATGACAGAAGCAGTGCAGAAACACATTTATCATAACTGCTGCCTTTACTTTTGTATCAGTGCTTCAAGAGGATGAACAGCAATGCTGGTCACCCAAGGCACCACTTCCAAGCAGCAAATGTGATTTGCAAAAAACAACCACGTTTTTTTGCTTGGGACATATTCAATTCCAGATAGGTTGTGTCTGTGTGTGTTCAAAGATGGCCATGTGCAGGCCACTCAACTTGGTGCTTTGTATTGAGTTGTCCTTTTGCTTTTATTTAAGCAAAATTAACATTCTGCCATGTGGACTGTGGTTTTTTTGTGCTGTATGTGATTCAGGTTGGTCATCAGGGCTGCTCTGAGGAAAATTTTATGGCTCACCTGAGATATTTGTGCATCAATGAGATATTTGTGTATGTATCAATGTGTAATCATGTAATCCACTACTCATCCAGCTACTCGGACCTGCACTCAATGGGTGTTGTCAGATGAAGGAAAGGGGTGTCCCTTCTTCTCAGATTTGGAGAGATCATTGTGCCAGGCCCTGTGTCATACTGCCATGTGTCTGACTCACTGTGGATTTGTTCTGGCTATGCCAGGCCCTCAGAGAGCTCAGTCTGACACAATGCAGGCCCCCTTCTTCTCTCTCCAGGTGAAAAGTCTCTTCTGTCCTCTACCTTCATGGACTTGAGCCTTTGCACTTTTGCTTCCTACAGAAGCTCAGAGCAACCTGCTCAGCCCACAGCAGACTTCCTCAGCCACAAGAAGAATGTGCCATCCTCTAAACAAGGCATAAAAATTACCACATGGACAAGAGTATAATTCATATGAAGTTAGTTTGCTCCTTTTCTGCCACAGTTAGAGCATTTATCTCAACTTTTCTTAATTTTCTGTTCTCTGGTGGTTACATTAGGGCTTACCATATGCTCCCACATGAGAAAGAAATGGGGTCCTCATTGAGCACAAGGGCTAATGTCTTTGATTTTCTCAACAGCTTTGATGCATCTTCTTTGATGCGATGTCTCATGGGAAGAGGTGTGACCTACTGAGGTTCCAGGCATGACTGTGGTATTTGGTTATTCCTAGGACAAATTTGTATCAAATAGTATGATCAGATGATATATATATAAATGATCAAATTTAGATCAAATATGGTATAAGACTTACTCTTCAGGGTGCAATGGTTCAGGAGAGACTTGTGCAGTCTGCCTTAGCCACTGGGAAAAATCACTCTGATAGCAGATGTTTTGTGTAGGCAAGCACAAGCGTGGAGCAAGATGTGATGCCATTTGCACTTGCACAAACATTAATCTCCAGGTTTTAATACCAATTTATTTTTTGCAAAAGCTATTAAGATATTGTGTTGTGTTTTCATGACACTTACTTGCAGAGACTAGTGACCCAGGAAAATCTTCCTGTTCTGTAATATAAGCCCTGGTAATTAGGACTTTAAAAAATGAACAAGAATTTATGATTAATATAATGAAAAATTATGTTAAAATTAGAACAGGTTGCTGTAAAATGGGTCGGCTAGTCATACACATTTATAATCAATAAGAGGATTTATGTTAAACAACATGAGGCTTTAATTCTGTACATTTGCAGCAATTCCCCTCCTCTTTCCCAAAACAGAAACCAATTCTCTAGTTGAGGATGAACGATACTACGTATTTTTCCCAGAGATAGCTCTGAGATGCAACCTGATGTCCTGTTTCCAGTGATTGTCTGGTAGTGATGGTAAGTGACATGATGTGTGATGCACCAAAGGGAAAGTGGGATGACAAGTGACAGACAAAAGGGCAGGTAAGTGTTGCCTGGATAAACTAACCATAACCCATTAACACTGCTGATTAAAAACAATACAAATGATGGGAAATAAGGCTGAGATTAAATAATAACCAGACAAATATGAAGAAGAATTTGTAGCTGGGAGACAGAAGTGAGATTCAAGCAAGTCATTATCTGCAGGAAAATGAATGGAAGTTCAGAACACTGAAGACTTGTGCTGGAAGGACAGTCAAAAGTAGCAAAAATAGGGAAACTGGCAAAAAATGGCTAGAGGTAGGATGAAGCTGAAGAAAAGGGTGGTGCTGTCTGGGTTGCATGGATATGAGTAACTTGTCAGGGAATGATTGATGACTCTATAGAAATTGAGGAAGTCCGGTTTTCCACTATACAGTTGAGTTAATTTGGATTTTTCAAAATTAACTGGTACCCAGCAGCCTGTGGTTTTGTCTCTTGTAAGCCTGAATAATTAGTCATGTTTGTTGCTACCCAGAAACCTGATCTGGTAGTAAAGGTTTTCTCCTTTGTACTGTTGACTATTGTGTTTGCTTCTGGAAAGTGGAAGAGAAATTTTGTCATGTTTTATTGGGCACTCATTCATAGTTCCCTGGTGAAAGGCTCTCAGTCTCTGCAAGGTGCCTGAGAACATCATGAGATCAGAACTTCCACAGGCAACTCCTTGAGGGTTTGGCAGAAAGCCATCTTTCTCACGAGTGGCTGAAAAAGTCCTATATACCAAGTAGCAGAGCATTCCACTGTCCAAACCTACAGGGAAGTTTTTCCTAATATTCACAGATAGGTACCAGGGAATTGACTCCAGGAAAAAAGGAGCTTAGTGTGTCTTTCCCAGTGATCAAAATGTTTCCTTTTTTTTGATGTGTTTTGTAATGCCTTCATCTGACCAGTTTGGCTCTAAATAGAGATAGTGATGTGTAGGAGCCGCAGCATGGAAGATAGGCAGGGTGATGTTGACAGTAAGGAAGCTGTCCTTTGGAGGCCTGTGTCTGCTTCTCATAATGGGTCCTGGAGCAAGTGCCAGTGTGGCCTCTGCTCCTCTGAGGACAATGGGAGGTGGTTTAGACTCTGCAAACCTGCAGAGTGAGGGAGCTGCTTCTGCATACACTCCTATGATACTTCAGGTTGTTCAACTCTTCATTGCATTGCTGATTTCTCACAGTTTTAAATACTTCACTCTCAATTCTCTAAATAGCTGAAGGTTACTGCTTGCTGCAGAAGCAGCTGCAGTATTGCAGGATGTGGCTGCCTGTGCTTGGCTGTTGTGTGTCCTGGTAGATGAGTGTGGGCTTTGCTTGCAGCTCACAGTTGAACTGTGTTTTACAGTGTGAAGAGTGCTTTTTAAGACAGTAAGAAAAAAAAAAATAGAAGAGGCCAGGAAAAGGCTTTGGTTTGGACTTGGCGTGTTAATTTTACTGCAGACATTTAAGTTTTATGTACAGGAGAAGGTGTCAAAAAAACTTAGAGCTGGGGCAGTTAAATCAGCAAAGATCCTGAGCCTGTGCTGCTAGGAGTGCCCACTCCTCTCAGCTGTGCATAGCACTACAGAGACTAGAGGATGGTGAAGAGATGCTGAGGCAGACAAAAATGTTTTTTGGTGGGTGCACATGATGGACAACTGTACCCTTTGGGATGTGAATTTGATGGGGTTGCTCCTGAGCTGTGAGTGACAGGATTGTAGACTGCATACTGAGAAGTGGAAGGCTGCATGAGTCCCTGGACAGACCCCAAGGGTGCTGCAAGCTTAAAGGCTTAAATCTAAAGAGAGAGATGAGGACAGAGCTTTGTGATAGTGTGTGTGGAGGAATAATTAATATAAAAATAAGGTATATTTCCAAAAAAATTCCCAAATGGAAATTTTCCTTGCATTTTGAGAATTAATATCCTCCAGGAAAAAACAAAGTTTGAAAAAGATAGTTTTTTGCAGTGTCTGTTAAATGGAAGAGCAGATCTAATAAGCTCTGTGTGGTGAATAGGAAGGAGGCTGTAGGAGTTGCAACAAGCTGCCTCTCCTATTTCCTTCTAGTGATAATTTTAAATAGTATTGCTTCTGTACTACTGAGAAAGTTCTGTGAGGAAGCCTACTAGGAAGGCAGCTCTAAGAGTTCAGGGAAAACAAGGAACTCTCTCTTAGTGACCAAGCTCTTTCACATGGCAGAAAGTTCTGCTGCTTTCCGTGGCTTGGCAGGCTCTGTCACTTGGCAAGTTGTCACCAGTGTGTGGTGAACAGGGCAGCAGAGACTCCTCTGTGCCAGCTGCTGTAACGAGATACTCAGGCTTCTGCACCAGCCGACATCGGGCTCAAAGCAACTTATTTTTCTGAAGCAAGACTTTTCGCACCTGTTTACTCACTGGAGGCACAATTTAGTGGGACTGTCTCTGCTTAATCACTGTGCCACAGGCAGCAAAATACAGCATCCCTGTGCAAGCATGTGTTGGTGCATAAATATATATATTTCTGTGTGCAATTGTGGAGGTGTATACACACTTTCATGTAAATTGAGATGGAAGATACGTATTCTAAAATACAGGTTTTGTCTTTGCTTTCTTGAGTCACAGATAATTATTGTTGCAACTCTCCAAATGAAAACATATACAGTTCATGTGTTTCTCTTGGACCTCTGTTTAAGGACTTTCCTGCTGCTCTTTGTACTTTAGGTAGGTGGCTTCATGAGTACAAAATGCATATTAATAACTTCTGTTCAATTTCTTCCCATTTTATTGGCATGGTTATTAGAGCATTTTATGGTATTTTGCTCAGGTAAGAATGAACTCAACTTTTCAACTTTTTCCTTACATCTACTGGCCTTACAGACATTTTTTTTTAATTTCATTTTTGGGATCTCCCTTTGACACTTCCCATGTCTCTCCCTGGAAAGTTTTGAAAGCATATGTTAAAAAGAGGAGTGAGGACTGTTGGCTCAGTCACATTACCCTGACTTTTGGCCCAGTCACTAAGCAGAGCATACAATTCCATGTCCTTTCGAGTTCTTATGGTCCAGCAAAGCCTGGTCCAGCAGGGAGAGTGCAGGACTTTTCTTGCACTCCCATGCATTCTTTCAGGGTTCAAAGATATCCCTATGCAGGTCTAGCACATGGACATAACATAGGCTGCATAAAATGTGGGGATGTTCTCTGGCAGCTGGACATCAGCATTTGGGATCTGCTCCTTTGTGCTTTTGCTACTCCTGCATGATCTGTATCCAGAGTGCTTTGCTCCTGTTTGTTTTTGCTTTGCTCTGCCTCTAGGATGTCAGAACATTCAATTATTTCTCCCCCTTCATTTTTCACACCAGCTTTCATTGTGTCCCACATAACAGGACCTCTTTCCTTGTGTCTTGAAAATAAAATATTTTTTTGTGAAGTTCTGATCTTCTCTTCTGATGATAAAAGTAAATCTCCCACCTCCTTCAAAAGGTTGTCATTACCTGGCACGATATCTGCAAGCTGTTTTTGCTTCCTATATCCTCTATTCCTAATGAGTGCTTTCCTGACAGAGTGTTTGCTCCTGCCACTCAGGCAGTGATAGTTTAATATAAAGTCTTATGGGTTTTGCAGATGTGAGCAGGCTTTATGTGTGAATTAGCTGAAGAGAAAGTTGCAATTCAGATTGTAAATTGCAGCAAAAAATCTACAATTGCTTTTTCCACACTGTTGGATCTGCTGGTTTCATAGTGCTGGAGATAAGAACCTGGCCATATGGAGTTAATTATTCTGAAAATGTTCAGAGAAGTACACGATGTGACCATAGGATTTTAAGTTCATTGATGCATAAATATCTTCAAAATACCTTGGAAAATTCAGCATCTCTTTATGAGTACCAGTAGGTGAAAAATCACAAAGCATCATTTTCAGTGCTTTGAAAAGATTTGTTGTTAGGAGTCTGTGAGTGTGTACCTAAGCAAGTATCAATACTAGGAACTAAGCAGAATCAAGAAGAACTATCTGGTCATAATTATACTATGTATGAGAAAACGTAGAAGGGGAAATCAATACATTAGATTATTACTGAGGGATTTGTAGATCATGTCCTATTAAAAGCTCAGGCTATTTGACAGAACATGAAACTTAAGCCTTGGTATGAATGTGAGTAGTTCTGCCTGTGGAGATGTGACTACAGGTTGCAATTGATCTGCTGTGAATAGAGTGGATAAATGATTTTCCAGACAAATATTTCACAGACCTGTGTGTGAATGTTGCATGGAAAAGAATTTTCCATAGTTGTCCTTTTTTTTCAACAGAATATAATTATCAGTAATATCAAGGTTTTGGAGCCCTAATTTTGTAGCAGCCTTTGCTGTAAGAGTTTATGCCAGCTCTTTACAAGTCCCAAGAACGTACTGGAACAAAGCACGGAAGTAAAAAATAAGGATACATATATTTTCAGCCTCCAGAACTTACATATCTGTCTGATTGCAGAGCCATAAACTTCTAAAATATATTATGACTCTTTACAGGAAAAGAGTTCACTATCATCTAATTCTCAGGCAATTTCCAATGGGGAAAATACTAATTACTTGCAATACTTGAATATACAGAGTTTTTTATAAGGGCTGCAGTTGCAGCAACCTCCATGCTCAAATGAGTTCTGCATTTAGCACCCTCCCTGAGGTGCTCTCTCACCTCTCGTGAAAGCTGTCATACTGACATTAATTAGTGAAAGAGCAAGCACAACAAAACCTTCCTCATGCAATGACTATTCAGTGAGAGGCAATTAAAGGGAGCTGCATGTGCCCCTTTGCTGGCTGACCTCTCCAGTCAGCCCCACCTCGATTCATATTTATCATGGATTTGTAGCAAATCCACAGGAGGTGGAAGTCAGAAGGAGGAGAAAGGATTTACCGCACTTCAGCTTGTGGCACACACAAGGACAGAATCAGTCCGATGAGGCAGCACTGCAGCTGTGGAACAAGTCACTGTATAGCAGCACCTGCACTGCCAGACCAGGCCCAGGAGAAAACACAGCAAGCTGTAGCCACGTCAGAGAATGAAAGGGATCAGGGCAGAAAAAAAAAGGCACGGCCTCCTTTCAGTCTGCTCTAGATAGCTGGGAAGCTGGGCTGGGTGGAGGGGAGGGAATTATGCCCAGAAAAGAGCTGTGCAGAGCTTGCACTATGCAAATGGCAACATATCTCTTCCCAAAAGCTCTCACATGGTAAAGGAACATGAAGACTAACTCTCCACAATCCCTTCTTACTAATTCCTTTCCAGGATTCTCAACAATATGACACTGATCCAGCCCTGGCCCTTGTTTCTGATGTCGCTAGAGAAGCTACAAGGCAGCTCTGCAGCAGGCTGAACCTGCAGCGCTGGTTCTCCCAGGCATGGGCTGGGGGAATATTCATGTTCTCTGAAAGGAAAAAAAAAATGTATTTCACATTTCTTGTGCTCAGACATAACATGGAGTAATTTTGAGACTTTTTTCTCAAATTCATGTAACTGATGGCCAGAGGAGATGGAGATACCATCGCAGTTCCTAGGCTATTTAGTTAAAGAGAAAGCTTAAATCTACCTATTTTTATGAATATTTTGTTTCACTGGAGTGTCCAAAGTACTTGCCCCTATCTTCTGCAATTCAACCCCACTGGCATTAGGACAGCAGACTCATTCAAAGTCTGTAGCTGAAGACATGATGCATCCAGGAGAACTGAACTCTATTTGTCTTCAAACTTTTTGGAGATACCCAGTATTGCACTGCAGTGTGAAACAGGGCAGTGAGCTCTGCCACTGCCAACAAACACAACCCATCCACTAAATTGGAATGCATTCAGCTCAGCCAAATTTGCCAAATCAAAACACTTTGGATTACTGGATCCTATTTAGGTGGCTAGTCTCAGGCAGTCAGGTTTGTCCCTCTATCTTCTCTCTTGGGACCATAGGCATTAATTTTAGGAAAAATGGCTTTCCAGCTTACCTAGACTTAAGGTATGACCATATTTTCTGTCAAACAGAGTAAAGCATTCCCTGGAATCTAACAAAAAGTTGTTTTCTTCTGGCCAGTGGCCATATTAAAGTGTATTTGATGGAGCTTCTGTACTGACATGTGGATAAGACAATACTTACTAACAACCAGAAAGAAAAGGAAATGAGAAAGAGACAGTAGTCTGGGATGTTAGCTTTTATTGACAGAAATGTCCTGGATACAAATTAGGTTCCTGCTTAAATCTATTGCCAGTAACCTTCTTTTACTTGCCCTTGGGTGAGAATTGCATGCTCTGTGACATGATGTGAACCTCTGTCATCACAACTTTGTCATTTGCAAATATGTGTAGTCCAGTTTCATCAGATTATGTCCAAGTCTAGTGCTCAGTAAATCTCAGGAAAGTTTCTCCACCTCTGATGCTTTACCGTCCTCTTTCTTTTCTACTTGTTTCACAGTAGTTAGTTCAAGATACAGAAATATCTGTCTTGGTCTGATTCTCAGTAGTTTCTGCATGTATACCAGTGAAGAAATAACATTATACGACAAGTATTAAAAATATATATTATATATGTGATAAATGTTATATGTATATATGAGATATCTATATAGATATATAGATATGTCATGTTCTCCAGTCTCCAGAATTACAGCTATGTGATGAAGACGGCAACATCTCCTCTGGTGAGAATTATGTTATGGAGACACTTCATTGTATTTTTTATTTTTTTTTAATTTCCTGCTCCCTCCTGAGCAAGATATGGTAACATGTAACTAGGATGTGGGCAAAGTGGTTCAGAAGAAGTGAGAACAGAAAGGAGATGGAACATGCACAGAGCAGAAATTGTTGTTGTTGGTTTTGAGATTTTTTTTTGGTAATTAGGGCATTACATTTCTTTGACTCTGGCTACAAGAACCACAATGTTAGATCACATTAAAAGATTTCACACCACGTGAAAAACTGAAACTCAGACTTTTCCTGGGCATCAGGTCAATCATACGGCGACCTGTCGGGGAAGAGCATAAAGTGCCCTTCAGCTTTCCTACTTTACTGCTGAGTCTGTGGGCAAACATTAGGCAACAAGTAATTTGATTAGGGAAGCAAGCTTCACGTTTCTGCAGCACGAAGACAAAACCACACCAAATCAAACCACTACCCATTTTCACACCCAGTTTTTGCCTCCTGAAGAAAGCCAGCTGTGTATCACTGAGGGAAGCAGTGTTAAAAGGAAGGAATTTTCATCATTCATCAGGTTTCTTCCCTACAGAAACTGGTTGGTCAGGTCTTTCTCCCCCAGGTCTTTCCCAGCCCTGGAGGAGAGGCTGCCCTATGAGTGTGTGGGGTTTATGTGGTGTGCTTTGGGATTGACAAACAGCTCATTAACCCTGTTGTAATCTATAAATCCCATGCAGCTCAGCAGAAAAGAGCAAAGCTGGTGACTCTCCTGTATTTGGCAGACAAGCAGGGCAGTCAACACCAAGCTTGTTTGGAGTTTTTGTCTCTTTTGTATTCTGTTGACTCTAACAATCTGATCAGACAAACATTAACTATTGCTGAAAGAAAAAACAGGAGTCAAGCCGATACGGCAGGCAGCCGAAGTAGTTTGTAAAGAAGCAGCTCATTTGGAAGATGAAAGCTTTTCCAGCAGTATTTTTTTCCTAAAGGGGGGGAATACTTGAAGACATTCACACTTAATTAATGTTCAGTTTTTCTAAAAAGACAGCAGGACAAAGTAAAACCATGTTTCATCAGTTCTTTTCTTTTTCTCTCAGGTCTCTGTGTCCCCCATCATCAGGAGACCACCGCAGAGTTTTCCCAGTACTATCTGTGCTATCTGACTATCTGTGCAAATCTTCCTTCTTTTCTTCTCTCTCTGTGTAATGATCTGAGAAACAGATATGAAACTTAAATTACTGTTAGTTTATATATGTTACTTGATCTCTGTGTGCATCTAGTCTAACTACCTCTATGACTAAGTTAAATGAAAAATAATTTTCTTATAAAATACAACTCATCACCTGCTTTTCTAACTAACTCTTTGCCTGCAGTAAAGTGCAGCAGTTGGGAAATAACCAGCTTCAAAAGGCAGACATCTATCACTTTGTGTCACTTGCACTAAAAAGGGGAGCCATTAGCTGTGAGACAGCAGGATGCTAAAGCTGCTGAGATGAGGCAAGACAGAGACAGAAGATCAAACACAAAGCCAGAATACAGCACTTTGCAATCAGAAATGTGGTGGTGAGAGTTGTGAAGCAGACCTGTTGAGTTCAGTGAACTTCATGGAAATAAGATCTAGACAATAAAGGCAAGAAGCAAGCACTAGTACAAAAGTGGTTTAAACTAGCTTTAAAATGTGTGTGAAACTGATTTTATCAAATTTTCCTCTGAAATATTGGCTCGTTGATGAAGGGACTGTGAGGTTTGGTGGCCCACCATGGCAGAGAGGAGCAGCTGTGTGCTCTGCAGCAGCACCATCAGCCCTGCTCCTGTGCAGGCAGCGCCCGTGGGTGCCACTACCACAGGGCTGACACTGCACAACTGGCTGCACCACAGACAGCTTGCAAGGCACTCCAGACACCTGGCTGCACAGCTCCTCTACCCCTACCTCATGTAAAGTACTGACTTTATAAAGAGCAGACATACAGAACTGCGTCCATGGAGAAATTGCCTCCGAGTCTGGATACAGACTTTTCCCTCAGCTCATCACTGCAGGAGCTTGGGAAGGGGATAGTGCTGATGCCAGGCAAGTAGGGCTTGAGGCAGAATGATAGGCTAAGGCTATGCTTCTTGTAGGGTGCCGTGCACATTACAGATGCTCAAAGCCATAGACCTTTATTATTTGTGTATAAGGACTTGTATCTGAATTGAAGAAATGACCCTCTGACTTCAATAGGATGTTGTCAGTGTTGCCTTTCCAAGGCATGTTTATGTTCTACTGGGACTTTGACAAAGCATGCTTTAAGCTCCACTGCAGACTTCTGCTTTGTTAAGTTGCTGTCTATATGCACAAGTCATTTTAGTATTAGAATTTAAATGTGCTTCTCTGTGAAAGGCACATATGTACTGAGGTGCTGCAGCTCATCACTGTTGGTTAGAAAATTCTCTCTAGTCAAGATGAAACACCTTTCTACTTTTTTCCATTCATCTGATATTCACCTGGCATTTCTCAGCTCCAGGCTGGAATTTTTTTTTTTTTTTTGTTTCAAATTCCAAACGTGAAACTCAAATTCAGAGTTAAAAGGTCAAACTCAGCTGGCTGGATAATTCAACATGTAGGGTTTTGTTTTTTTTTTTTTTTTTTTTGTGGAAGAGTAGCTGCTGGATAGCCCTCTGGAGGGATTTGGTATAGAGAAGGGTGAAACCAGTATCTGGAAGACAGTATTAATGATAGGAGGTGGCTAGCAAAGGAAACTGGAGAAGGGTTGGTACAAGCCATAATGGGAGATATGGACAAAACTGTGTGGTCCAAAACATATAATGCCTTTTGCTCCTAGAAACATGGATGGAAAATGTCATAATGCTTGGTTTGGAATGCAAGTGAGAATAGACAAAGATAGTGCTTGTGAACTTGTAATTGCCTTACCTTATGGGTATTAGGTTTTAATAAAACTTTAACATTGCACTGTTGTCATGGTTTATCCCCAGCCAAAATTCTTTTACTGTGAAAAACATTAACCCTACTCCAGCCAAGACCAGTACAAGTGTCCTGTGCTTCATATTATCAGACCTTGCTTTTGTTACTCCAGCAATGATCCTTTCAGTCTGGGGCCCACTATTTTTCTATTTTCTGCAATGCCATTTTTCTTCTTCACAAACTCTGTTTTCTTTGCTCACATATTCTGGGTTACTCTGAAATGAAGAAAAACTTGACATCCTTGAAAGCTACTCCTGCTGCAGAAAACACAACATGCCCATACAGACTAAGCACTCAGTGCTTTCTGGTCTGTGTCTCTTGTCTCACACAGGTCTCCTCCATCCCAAAGCATACATGTGGCATTTGTCAGTGCTATTGGAACCTGCTGTGTCCTACCCCAGAGCTGACTGCTTGAGACTGCCATTTTTCCTATAGGGGCAAAATTATGTGAGTTTATTCAGCTGGATATTTTTTCCTGCATTAATGTCCTGTGCCATGTGCCTGACATGACTAGAAGTAGATGAGAGGAATTACTTTACAATTTTATAGCATGTTGTGAAGGAAATGCATATAGTCCTTTTGAGGGACTTGCTGTCTTACATAATGCTGTGCTGTGTATTCTAAATGCATAATTTGTTTTTGACCTTGTTAGTAGCTTAGTTTTGTGTTCAGACAAATCAAATCCTTCTTAAGCATCTGCAAAAGCAGTGCATAAGTTGTTAAATATTTGGGTTTCCAACCGTCTTTCCAAATGTGCTGAATATTTCAACTGTCTTGTCACGTTACTGAAATAGCCTTTCATTGGACTCAGCAGAATGTATCTGGTCCAAACTTACAGCAGCTTAATATTAAAATATCTTTGTGCCAACACTGTGATTTGCTGACTTTATAAATTATTAAGGCATCTGGGTGCAGGAATACATGTCAGATACAGCTTTGCAAGCCTTTGCCATTAGCAATATTATGACAAAATAATCTGGGAGCTTTGGTACCTTGAGGAGCACAGCTTGCTTGGGGAACCCAAATGTGTCTATTAGTTAAACTGCAGTGAAACCCTGAAAGACACACAGAAACAGGGTATGGAAATGATGTGAGGTTTCCAGATTCATGCACCAATACCTGCAGAGTGCTAGTGGAAGGTAGTTCTAGTAGAGTTGCTACTTTCAGCCCTTTGTCCCCTGGAGGTAACAGGTTCACCCAAGCCTTGTGCTCTGCCCAGCTGCTTCCCAGGGCTAAGGGGGGCTGAGAGCCTCCAGATCCTGATGAGATGAGAGGGTGCTCCCAAAGTGGGGAGATATGCAAGATAAGGAAGCAGACACAGAAGCATCCAGGGAAAGGTACACAGAAGGCAGCTCCCTAGCTGGGGGTCAGAGGGCTTCCAGCACTTCTAGGGTGGTACAGGGTCTTCTGATATTTAAACTGTGGTTTGCGGTGGGATGTGTGTGCAAGAACGAGTCATTGGCAGCATCTAAGCAGGAGTGAGATTTCTCAACAGAGCACAGCTGTTCCGAGGAGATTTGGATTTAAATCAGCACAGAGCAGCTCATGCCAGGCAGCAACCTGCTGCTGGCTTGGCAGCAGTTCTGCTTTGCAGTGTCTCCCAAGCCAATTTTCAGCCAGTGGGGGCCTGTGCCAGGTGCTGTAAATGCCAAAAGAGACCCAGAAGCACATCTTCATCTGGGTTGTGGCCAAGCCTTCCTGTGGATTAAAGCTGTTTTGTGTATTAAGGTGTATGAAGGGAATTTTAAGCACCTAAGCAAAAACTGATACAGATCCTAAGAGAAAGATTTTAAGGTGGGAAATATTAAATGTTTTATTTTCTGTTTCACATTTTGAAACAAGTTTCCATTAGTATACTGATTAAATGCCACATTAGATATTCAATTCTAATATTAAAATTTTAATTTTATCAAGATTAACAGTGGAAGATATTTAATTTCTATATTTAGTATCTCTTCCCTGTCACATAACCCAGAATGGATTGTAGATGTGATGTGCAAGTCAAATTTCCATCTTGCTCTCTTATTCTTGCTCTCTCATAGCTCAGTTGGGCTTTGTTTTGGAATGGTGCATGTAGTCAAGAAATAAACCAGTGCAATGAAAAGGGAATAGATTTTTCCCTCTTATATTTAAAAAATAGTGAAGTTAGATGAGATTTTAATAAAAGAAACTGAATACCAAGAGGGTTGGAAAAAGATATGACAGTGAGGGTGCCTGTTCACTGCAGGGCTAGGAAAATGGAGGAGGGAGTGCAAGTGAGAGATGATATGCAATCAGACAAAATCTCCCCCAGAGAACAGAAAGCCAGTCAGATACAGAGAGCATATTTTGCACTTGGAGAGAAACATCTCATTTTAAGTACTAGCCAGAGAATTATCAAAATCCCCCTGAACTTTGAAGTGTAGCAGGTTTGCTATTTGTTATAAGAGAGACTTGTGTCTTTTTGTAATAAGACTATTTAGTATATTCTTATTGTTTCTGATTTCCTCAGAGGTGATACAGGAAGGTCCTTTACTGCTCAGCTGTTCAAACAAATCCCTACTTGTCCTGTGTCCAGAATGCAACTACTGGCTCAGTGTGGATCATCACTAAGGCTAAACAGTATATTTGGTGGCTAACACTAAAAGCTAAGGTTCCAAGGTCTATTGTTGTTTTCTTTATGACTTGAACTAAAGCCTGTTGAAGTCACTGAGGTGCTATGACATCAGTGGAAATAAAAACTATTTAAAATATAAACAGGTCAGTTAGCCTCCCCTTGATTCCTGGGACAGTGATAGAACAGTGATAGCCCTGGAAACCATTTTCAAGCACATGAAGAACAACAAAATCTTCAGTAGTGCTCAGAATGAATTCACCAAGGGAGTATTTAAAAATTGGAACACAGGATTCATTATTCTTTCTGAATGTTAGGAAACACATTTTTGCTGTGAAAGTGACTGAGCACTACTAGAGGCTGCCCAGAAAGCTTGTGGAGTCTCCATTCTTGGAGATACTGAAGAGCCATCTAAATGTGGTCCTGAGCTCCTGGCTATAGGTGGCCCTATTTGAGCAGAGGGTCTGGGCAATATGACCTCAAGAGGCCCTTCCCAATCTCTACCATGCTGTCATTCTGTAAGCCATGGTATGATCCATCATAGGCAAAAGCCAGCATATCAGCATCTTATCATATTTATTTTTAAAATAAACATGTTACCCACTTTGTGAGTTGTTGTGAGATTAGGAGTACCAAGACACTGATAATCTATTCTGTGAGCTTTATTAGCATTAAACCAACATGTCAGTGTCAGATGAAGCCCTGTTGACTTTTACATGACTGTGCTTCTATTCCTTTCAGGTCATCTTTGACAAGCGTTAGGCAGTGTCTAGAACTTTCTGGCAATGGGAATAGTGAATGTCTGATGGGTGTACTTCTTCTGAGTGAATTGCCTCATAAATGTGCTCATGTGTGGCTGGCTCTGACAGTTTCCTCTGATCCTACGTTTTTCTGTGATCTACCCTACCCTCCCAATGCATTCGTATATTAGGTCAACGTCCTCCACTGAAAAAGGTGACATGCCCCTTCTAGGAAAAACATCCATGGATGTGATGGCCAGACAGCATGTCCTAGGGGACAGATATCTTTGAGAATCCAGTGTTTCAGTATTATTCCATAAGATGGGAGGAAGTGGTAGGTAGTCAGCCTTCAAAAATGAGTCAGGGACAAGGATCTGGCTATCAGGAGCTGTACACTGCATACTTAAATATGTTTGGGGACTCACTCTTGACCTGATGTTTGACTCACTGTTTTCTGATACTCTGATTCACTGGCCCACTATTTCAGACATGATGAAACTGGATGCATGGAGACATCAGAAGCATTTGGTGGATTTATGGTTAGAACATAAGATTTTCTGGAAGTCAGTAGGGCTTCTGTCTCTAAATCTTTCATCTGGCTTTAAAATTCAATCCTGAAATCTGTAAATGGCCAGGGTAAAAGGAATTAGCTTCTTGGCAATTGTATTAGAAGGTCTGCAACTGTGCCACTAAGAGGGAAAAACTACATCGATTGTCTCAATGTTCCTCCTCTGTTGGTTTGTTAGATTATTTTCATTCATTCAATTTCTCTTCATCAAAAGTATGTGCAGAAGCAGTTCTTGAGCACAGACAGCACAGCTATGCTTCCTGAGCCTGGATACATCCAATGTGATCACAGTGACCTTTTAATCACAATTTAACTGAATAAGCTTCATAAAGAGGTAAGTCATAATAAAACTTTAAATCCATTTGAAATAGAGATAATACCCAATTATTGCAAAATGTTTAACAGAAGCCTTCCTTCTGTAGTCCTTGGAAATGAACAATTTTCACTATCTCACAAGAACTATTATTTAGACACTGGGACAGGCTGACCTCTATTGGATAATTACTCAAAATTTTAGTACATTAAAAAATTAATTTTAAAACTGCAGAGAGGCAGAAAATTAGTCACATGCCTTTAAAGATTCTATGTCAGCTTTCTAGGGAAATTAACTTTCTTCATAAAGAGGTTTCATATGTTGTTTAATAAAAAAAAATGCAATAAAGACCTGTAATGCAAGTCATATGATAGAAAAGAGGTTGGCATAATCAAACTTGTCTAACAATTGCAGCAGGGTAAGGGTTTAACAGCTAACTCATAAAAAGGGCTAAAAGTGACCATCAAAGCAAATCTAGGAAGGAGGGGTGGAAGGAGGAGGGAGGACTGATTGCTCACAGGTTAGTACAATTAACTATTAGAGCAACCTGATGTAATCCTTTTCTCTCTCCATGGAATTTTTAATGCCCATCTGTGAGCTTCAAACTGAGATGGGAAATGCTTAGAAAAATACACTATAATTTAGTGAGAAATTTTTGTGTTTCTAGCGAATTCTGGAGTCTTGTAGAAGAGACCATTTAATAATTTTGAATTTTGTGCTTTTGATTGAAGTTTAGGAAAGGAGTTTTAAAAATATAAATTAAGTCTCCTTTTTCTTGGGTTCTGCACAAAAGTTTCTCTGGTATGGTCACCTGACATAAGTTTTACCATGAAGGTAGAAAACAAAGATTAATTTTTTTAAAGAACTTTTCTATTGAGAGTTTGGATGGCTTTCAGATATTAGATGAGAAGACAGGAAATTTCAAATTAAATTTTGGATGCAGATGCTGAGTAAATCAGAGAAAAAGGAATGCATGAACCATTGTGATATGGCTGACAGTATCTTATATGTTCATGGAAGAGATTTTCTGTCAATTTTCTTCTGTGTAAGAAAACCAAAGCCCAAAGGAAAGCATATCTGGGCTCTACATTCTCTTTATAGGCTAAAATATTTTGAGATATTCCATTTAAAAATTTCAATGCTTTTCTAACACTTTGAGACTTTTCTAGTATCATTCATACTATATTTACTATAAAGAAATAGTTGATAAATGAAATAGATAACCCCAAAGTTAACTTGTAAGGAAGTTGAGTTAGCATTAATTTTGCTTGTATAATCATTATATTTAGGACTGAGTCTTTTACCACAGTGAAGACCATTCTCTTTATTGATTTTTAAAGAGCAAGGCTTAATGGTTGACTCACATGTACAGTAAAATCTTCAACACTGTAACAAAAGAATGATATTTCATTGATTAAATGAGACTGGTTGTTAGGAATTTCTTAGAACATCTTAACTATAGATCATGATGTTCATAGTGAAGGTAAATTAATCCTGAGTGGTTGAAAATTCAGTAGTGTTCACATGTGGAAAATTATTAAAGCATTAGAGGTTTCCTCTAGAGTCCGTCTTCCAGGAATTTGCTTGTCTTAAGAGGAAAAACTCTCAGCATAAATATCTTGAAGAAACAGGAAGAATGCTGCCAATGTCCCACTGTGCTCATCATTGCAGGAGAGTCTGAGGTCTTGTGTTCTGGAGGAGGAGCATAGCCAGAGTTTTCTAATGCCTTTGGTTTTGTTTTCACACCACTGCCTCCATTCCACCTCCTACATATATGCTCCTTGCCCCCCAATACCTCAGTGCACATATAATCCCCTCACTTCCCTCAGATATCTCTCACATCCTTCTTGTATCCTCCTCCCATGGTTATGGTGTATCCAGTTCCTGACTGCATCTCTAGGGTTAGATTTCGTAGATCAACAGAAGTCCTTGTGCGGGTGTTCATGCTGCAGTCTTCACATCTGAATTTGCATTACCTCTTCCAAATATAGTGAATTAGAGCTGCCTAATATCCTTGGAGTTAGAAAATCTTCCTATGCCTACTTTCTGTATGATATAGAGGTTTCCAAAATGAAATTTAGGAACATTGTCTCTATATACAAAAAGTCCACACTTTTACGAGATGGAAATACTGGGTAGGGGGATTATTTTACTTCATGTTTATGCATGTTTATTGCAATGAAAGCAAGTTGCATGGATGCTCTTAGAACAATAAAAATCTTCCCCATACAATTTCTTTGAATGATAAACAGTACTGACCCAAGCAATTTTTTGGCAATATTTTGCCATCTACTTTTTTTCAGTTGGAGAGCCTACCTATCTCTAAACTAGCAACCGTTACCTGCTTTCAGTATTTCTTGATTAATATCTGTCCCTGTTTTTGGTGTCACTTTGTGCGTCTGTGAAAACATCAAAGTTGCTGTGGCATCTAAGTTTCATTTTCAAGATCAAACATTTCAATGACATAAGCCTTGTATTATATGTAACGGTAAATTTGCAGCAGCAGCTCTCACACAGCTGTGGGGGTTTTATAAATAACAAATCACTGGGAAGTTGCTGTGTCTGGAGCAAGGGAGATGGCCATGACAACCACAGCCATAGAATGGTTTGGATTGGAAGACACCTTAGACACCTTCAAGCTCATCTAATTCCAACCCCCCCTTCCAAGGGGCAGGGGGACACCTTCCACTTGGCTGGGTTGCTCAGAGCTCCATCCTGCCAGAACACTGCCAGGGACTGGGCCATCCACAGCTTCTCTGGGTAACCTGTGCCAGGGCCTCATCACCCTCACAGTAAACAATTTCTTTCCTAATATCTAATCTAAAGCTGCTTCTTTTCTGTTTGAAGCCATTTTCCCTTTTACAGAGCACCTGTTTCAGTTGGCTGGGGTTAAACCACACCATGCTGTTAAAAGTTTAGCTCCATCTTGCTTGTAGGCCCCCTTAGGGTACTGGAGGGCAGCAATTAAATCCCTCCAAACCCTTCCTTTCTCCAGGCTGAATCATCCCAATTCCTTTAGCCTTTCCTCATAGGAGAGACGGTCCATCACTCTAATCAGCTTGGTGACCTCCTCTGGACTCACTCCAACAGCCTGATGTCAAAATTGCCAAGCTGCAGTTCTTGCACCTGTCAGTTCCCTGCCTTCAAAACATCTTTAATATCAGCATCATATCAGGAGTTTGGCAGAGATTTCCTACTCATTACCATCTGTCTTGTAGGGTTAAGTTCATACTTTACAACTATGATTATAAGAAAAAGTAATCTTTTTTTAGCATATTCCATGTAAAACTTAAGATGTCATTTAGGTTAAGTATAAGTATGAACTCTGTATAAAAATTTTCAGATAATTTTTGCAGTGTGATTAATTTAAAATGATAGCAAAAGTGGTCATTCACCGCTGTCCTAATTAAAGCCCCAGAGGTGTGGAACCTCCTCATTTTTGTGCAACTTGAAATGGCAAAGGTCAAGGGCCCTCAAATCAGAAAGCAGGCCTAAATATTCCTTTTCTTGTTGTTTCCTATCACAATTTATTTACACCATTCTTCTTGTAAGTAGGAGGAAGCAGGTATGCTTTTAGTCTTGAACCTGGTAGTGGGCAAAAGAGCCTTGTGTTTATTTACTCTCTTTGCTGACATGTATGAATAATGCCTGGTGGGCATCCTCCACTGCACTGTTTCCTCAAGACCCCCCTGCTCAGACTGGGCAGTTAAATTTCCTTGATAAAAGAGAAACAGTCCAGACCAGACCATCCCTCTTCCTCCATTTCCCACAGTACCTCTTCATGCGGACTAAATTAATGTCCAGCAAGTCTAATGGAAAACTGTAAAAGCTATTAGATTGCAAGCCAATATCTGATAACAGGAGCAGCAATAGATTATTTATCGTCTGTTGGTTTCAGACTATGTTTGTGGTATTGTCTTGGCACTGATCTTAGCATGCAGCTGCAAAATGCATTAGCAAAGCCCCCACTGTTTAAACATTCATTACGGAGCAATGAAACATTTCATCAATTAGTGTGAACCTTGGTCAACACATGGAAAGAGCCTTGGAAAGAGCCTTCCTCTTTGGAAAGAGCCTTGAGCAGCCCCAAACCAACTCCTTTCTGGAAGAAGGGACCTGGACAGCATCAGGTAAACAGATTTGCATTAGATGGAGAATGATAACAGATAACAGGATAACAATGTCCCCTGACTGCACTTGAGCCAAGTCTTGGGGCTGCATTTACCAACCTCTGTCCTTTTCAGGTTTTCTGCTCTTATGGATAAAAATACATCTTAATTCTGAACACAGAATCAGGTAACTTGTTGAAGTGTTTTATCAGGAGATTATGACTGCCTGTGTATTCCTATAAAACCAGCATGAGAAAACTGAATAGTTTAGAGGAATGATTCTTCTGAAAACTCTTCTGTCTACAAACATTTTCAGACTATTCTGTTTAAGGCTATTAAAAATTTTCACTCTCCCTGGATAACGTTGATCTATTTTCAGCAAATCCAACTCTAGCTCTCATGTCTAAAAATTCACACACTAATTTAACTTACACTTACTAATTTACACTAATTTTTCCCTTTCTGTAGAGGTGGTTTGTGAGAAAGAATTTTGTCTCTGATAAAATTAAGTGCAGTTATTTTTTCCAAGTTATTTTTGTAAGGGTTTGTAGCATTCATTATTGCATATTTTTGCAGTATCTCAAATAATTTTTAGTTGTACCACTCAAGTAACTAAATCTGATGGGCAGTTCCCTGGCAAAATGAGAGGTATCTCAGTCCAAAAATATACAACAATGTATTTCGGTTTGATATCTCCTTGCTGTGTTATACTAAACATTATTTATTTTATGCCATAATAGTAGGATTTCTCCTGTCCCCTAGTGGCTATTTCATTTTCTGAGATCAGTACAGTCATTACCATTTCTGTCATTCTACTAGAAATTATAAACCGGCCTGTGCTTTGATTTACATTAGAGAGTACACACAGAAACAAACTCAGTTAAAAATATTTTCCACTGTAAAACATGACCCCATAATAGGTGTCCTATGAAATTATAAGCAATTGTAGCTGTTTAGCTCTAATTTTCCTGGAAGGTGCCAGAGACTGTGTGGTGCCCCTTCACACAAGCTTGCAGTGAAAGATGAAAGCAATGAAACATAGAAACAGCTAGAAAAGCAGATTTAGTTTTTATTGAAATAAATAGTTGATATTTTGACACAGGGCTGAATTTGCTTAACTGGCTAAGACAATGTTCTGGCAGGGCAGGAGTGCCACTGAGACTCTCTCTTCCCTGCATCCTGATGTCAGGCTGAGCTGGTGCACTCAGACCCCACCACCTGCTGCCTTAAAGCCATTTCTGCAGCACCTAAGCTGAACAGATGGCAGCATTGCCTGAGGTGCAGCCTGAATACAGCAATAACTTCATCAGGTGAGATTGAAAGGAGCTTTTTGAGTGAGTCTTGCATGATATTACTGGCCCTAATGAGAGCAAAGCTTTGCCCAGCCTCATTAGACTAGAGATGGGGAAAATGTGTGATGTTTGTAAAGCAACTGTAGAACAGAGAGAGTTGTTGAAATGTAGTTCATACATTAAGACTCACCAAACTGCTCATGTAGAGTGGCCAAATCTTTCCATAAAACTCTACAGAATTAACAAATCCATGAAGAGCACTGTGTGATCCTTCTTTCTCTGAGTTTTATCTCCATCAATTAACTATTAGGACAACGAATTTCTTAAAAGACTTTTTTTTTTGTTGTTGTTGAGCATGGTTTGAGAGTCCTCAAACATGTATCAGGGATTCTGGCCTCCAGAGAACATCCATAGTGCTCTGCTATATTTTCTCCAGTCATGGTATAGTTTTCATGATTTGATACAAACTGTATTGGAGCTTCAGCTGATACAGGGATAATATTATGGCAATTTTTTTGTATTAATGTTATACATTATGGAGCTTGGAGCCAGCAGCACAGGTCTCCTGGGAGCTCTGCTCTGAGAAGATTCAGGTGCAGTCAGGATTGCCAAACCTCAGCATTTCACTGCAAGCTGATAATACCTATTGCTTTGCATGAAGCCTTTGCACCCTTGCTTAACATTACATTCAAATGCTGACCATCCTAGGAGAGTGCTGGCATCCATGCCTATAGAACAAAGGGTGTAGGGGAAGGGATGGCACCACCTGGACAAGCACTGACCTCTGCCAAGGCAGACTGAGGGGACTTTGAGGGAGTACTCTTCCTTCTAGGCCATGAAAAGACTGCTAGCTCAGACACAGCACTAGCCAAAATGTCTGTGTTTGGTTTTGAGTCTCTGTGTGCAAACCTGGCTTAAGGAGTTAATAAACAGGACGATGTCAGGACACAATAAAGATTAATAGAAATACAGCTTGTTTTTTTTAACAACTTGGCTGGCTCTGATTTAACTCATGTGCCAAATTATTCAGCTTACCCGTGGGTTACAGGAGTGGTGGATTTCTTGAATGGAGCTTTTTTGTTGTATCTATGTTCTTGTCTGCAAATCACACTTTATCAAACTATCTCCATAGTCAGTGGAAAAATCTGAAAATATCAAAGGAACTTAATTATACTGAAGTTCAGTGGAAGATGAACCTGAATCTCTGTGAATCTTCAGTGAAAATAGGGCCAGTTTTGCAAAGGCATTCTAGCCTAAAGGATAGTTCCTGGCATAAGGGGAGATGTCTTGATATTTTCCACATCCATGGATAAACTTAACAGAAGTCCTATTTAGCTATTAAACCTATATATAAATTGGCATAAACTGTCAGAAAATTCCCAGTCGGAAGGGAATAGGTAGGAGCCATAACCTAGGCAGTCACTGTGTCTTTCCTGTACCTCCACACTGTCCAGGTGCAGAGTTACCTGATAAGTTTGTGCAGGTGCAGCTTTTCCCTTTTGTCCTGTGTTTTACAACACGGGAGCAGTAATGCTTGCATGAGAATGTTATATATAAGATATAACATATGTCTGCTGCAAATAATTTTTTTTTAATACAATACTCATTTTTGCAGAGGTTCTTTGGTAGAGATGCTAATTAATTTTTTTTTTTAAATCTACTTCTTAGTACCATAAACAGACTTTATGTAGGGTGGCTATAATACCTTCCATCTGCTAACTACATCAATAATAAACAACAAACTCATTTGTTCTTTGATTTCTCCATACAAACACGGAAAAATAAAACCCCAAAAGCTCTGCTCATTTACCCAGTTCTCTGTTGTTGATAGACAGCCAAATGCAATTTTTAAGTCAATGGAGCAACTACATGGATAAATTTATGCATGTTGAAAAAACTACACAAAGCCATCTTTAGTTTGTTTGCACATGCACAAATGGTGTAAGGAGTCATGGAGCAACATAACATATGCTTCTGTATCTTTTTTTAAGTAAGTCCTTCAGCTGAGCAGGGAAACTATCCTTTTATAAGACTAAAATGCAATGTAGCTAATATATTCATAATGGATTCTTATGATCCACTCTTTATCCCCAGTGACTCATTTTCAGAGCTTAATGCAATACTCCAAAAGCTGAAAAATGTAATTCAGAGCAGCTTCATGGTCTAAAATATTGATACACTAATTCACTGTTTCTAGCTTCTTGTTGCAGATTTTCCTCTTAAGTAAAACACAAACCAGCTAAATATCCCAATTCTTTCACTGAAATCATCAGGGAAGTATTTGATCACAACTCCAACAAACCTCAAATATATTTTAAAACTGGGGTCTATGCTTAAATATCTTCTCAGAACAAAGAGGATTTTCTAAACTTGTACCAAAACCAGAAAGGTATGTCTACCTAGAAACCAAAGAAGACAAATTACAGTTACACACCTTAACTAAAATATATTTAAGTCTTTGGTGTGGTTTTATAATTACGGGAACAGAGGCCAAGAATTTATCTTGCACATTCAAAAGTAGCAGTAGCAAAAAATGCAGTGAATACAAGAAAAAAGAAGTGACCATGAGAACACCAGACCATCTGTTTGTTTATTTCCTCCAGAAATGTTCAGCCATGAGTGCCCATGAACTACATGTGCATATTTTAGAATTTGGTCCTAATGCTTGGGCCTTGTGAAATCTCAGCCCCAAAAATGACAATTTAGCCTGATTTAAATAAAATAATGAATTAAACTTCTCAGACTTTTATTAACAAAAAAGAAGAAAGGTTGTTGCTGCTTGATAGTTGTGGATTTAAAATTAATAGTTTTAGCAAAATTAATGCTTGTGACTTTTTATCTTTAGGCGAGACTAGACACCATTCACCCTTCAGAGCCTGAATGCTGCTGGCAAGTGAAACTCCTGGGGCTCTGTTAACCACCAAACCCAGAATCTGGATCCAGTTATGCCACCTCATTCCCTTGAGCATTTCAGTGATTGTTAGGATTGGAACATTATTCAAGCATGTCTCACAACCCTAGGATAAACGTTACTTTCCTTTTCCCTGATGAAAGACAATCTCCTGCTGAGAGAACAGAAGAGTTAAGCAGTACTATCCAAAGTCTACCTCCTCTCTTGTCTGCAATCTGAGCCTCCCAGTGTCTGAAATTTTCAAATTGAAATTCCTTTGATGCCTGAAGGACTTCTCCCAGGCACATTAGAGGCTCTTCGTTCCTGCTGCTGCATTGATCATCTTGCAGATGAAGACTAAGCTTGTCAAGATTCACAAACCTCCAGATTCCTCACTCAGCCTTTCAAAAAGACCATTTCTCATGTGTGCCCAGAGAGCTGCTGCATGGCCTTCATGTAAAATGTAAGCTCTTCTATACAGAGCAATGGATGAGGCAAGGCCTTTGTGCTCTACATGGCTTGGGTCAGGAGGTTTGACCTCACTTCCCCATGAGCCTGGCAGATTTGCTCTATCAGGACACAGGTTCCTTGATTTGAAGGACAAGCTGGGGAAAATTACCTAGGTTTCATGATACAGAGTGATGCAGGACTACAGCCAAATGTTTTGGGATCTTTGGAAATGGGCATCCAGGCTCCAAATTCTTCCTGTGCAATTTTGATACTGAGTCTCTAATTTTCAGTTTATTTCCCTAACCTTTAGTTTTAGTTTCTTTCATAACTCTTTCTTGGCTCACAAAACCAGCCTTTCACCTGAAAAACAGACTACTAGGTGTCTAGGACACTTTCTGGCGATGTGAGGTTTAGCATTGTCAGGCAAAAGTGAGAATAGGAGCTCTCTTCTGTAGCCTATAACTTATTCGAGCAGTAGCCATTTGTCATTGAAAGGGGGGGGCACTCTGGTCCCAGGAGCTATGTTAGAGGCACAGAAAAGACCACCAGTGTGGTGGTGAAGGCTTGATGTGGACAAGGTTTTGAGGGGCATTCTTTTACACTGGCATCACCTTTTTAGTCTACTATCAGCAACTCCCTTCTCTTCACTGTCTGTTATGGTTTCTAGTTTGAAGGCAGAAGGTATTAACTCCCAGTGGCATTTGTCTGGGAGCTGAACAGGGATCTGAGGAGGCAGTTGTCTGCAAAGGTGATGTGTGAGACTGAGTGGCCGATTCACATTACAGATCTGGTCTTAAATTTATTGTTTAGAATGTGACCCAAGGGTTTGATTCTGGAAAAGAAAAGCTAAAAAAAACCCCAGAGGCTCATTCCCTTAAGTCTCCCTTTCTAGTGGAGACTGATTCCTTCCATGTTGGTGCCAGAAGCCTCCTCCATCCCATAGCTGATGGCACAGGGCATTTCTTGAGGGCATTTCAGCAGTGGACCCTTCAACATGCAATTCAGGAAACAAATCAATTCGTGGTAATTTTAACTATAAAAGATATAAACCCGGATCTTAGCAGGGGAAGGATGGTAATCCTCCGAGTTTTTTTCCTGAGAGGCAAAGGCTTGAGCAAAAGGCTTGAGAATAGCACCATCTCCTGGAAACACCTCATATGATTTAGCTTTTCTAAGTTGTCTGAATGCACTTTTTCCCCTGAAACTACTACAATTTAGCTGGTACTGGGTTAAAGTATTCCCTACTGCTACAAAATTGTTGCTCCAGCAATAACTGAATAGCACATATGCATGTTTTTTCATGTATTTCATGTTAGCTGTGAGCCAAATGTGACACAAGCATAAGGACATTTTGTCGGTGTAGAAGTTGTGGGTACACCATGTTCACCACCAGGACATGTCAGCATCTCTCTGAAGGCCAGCTGAAACCCCTTGGGATAGTAGCCTGCAGCCCAAGCTAAACTATTTTTACATTTTCTCTGAAGCCTTCATCTGAGACCTGTTTTTTCTTAGAGATAAAAAGAAAATAAAAGAAAAATCAAAGTATATTGTCTTTGCAAGGCAAGACTTTATAGCAGGAGGCTGTGAGGGTGACTTACATGATATCCTGCCAGAAGCTTTCCCTGTATCTGACAGAGCCAGTTCTAGACAGCTCCAAGGTGAATCTGTCACTGTCCAAGGTCGAGCCCATCAGCAATGGTGGTAGCATCTCTGGTATAACGTATTTGTCAAGGGGAAAAGCACTACTGGACAACAGCAGCTGCAGCCAAAGAGAGGAGTGAGATTATGCTCCATGAACACACCCACCTTTCATCACAGTAGGTTTTTTCTTCAGAACAGCAGGTTTTCTCACTTGAACACATGCAAGTAGATAGCAACTGGATAGTCAGGTGATTTAGATTAAGCCTTTGACAAAATTTGCCACACCAGTGAGTTATCACATATAAATTATCAATTAAACACATACAAACCTCCTGAAAATTAGCTGACAACCATTTAATTATTAAACATGAGGGGATAATTTGAATAACAAAATTAGAAATTTTATATTTGGCATCATGTGGAATTTTAATATTGAAATCTAGATTTACCTATATTGTTCTTGCCAAGCATTGCATTTTGCCTTTTATATTTATACCACATTGATTGAGGGCTAGTTAAAAGCACACTTTGCTCACTATAGAGTGATTTTGCTAGTAGTAAAATAATTAGCTATGGCCTTTTATTTTGTAGTTATGTTTATCTTATAATTTAACATTTTTTTCCCATGCTCTGATTTGAAGAGCTCTCCTTATACTAAACACTAGATTTTTTAATGCTTGAGACATGACTGAACTTTTTCTCTCTTGATGAAACCTAGCCTGACTGCAGCGATAGGACAAGACACTTAGATTTCTTTGCTTTAACTCATCAACCAAGCTGTGTTTCAAGAATTTAGTCCCACAGATCTCCATGAGGACTTTGCTGTGCCTTAAAATAGTACCTTGAAAAAAACAGATAATCCTTCTGTGTCTTAAGGTCTATCACTAAATACAGTCAGCTTTTTGCTTCTTTTATAAGTGAGATTGTGTAATTTCCAATATAACTTCTTTCCCCCATAAGTCATTACGGGAAACCACAGTTTTTGTAAGTGTGTATCAACTTATTTGGAATCTCATACTCAATCTCATAGGTTGATCCTCATACCTATCTTTCAAGTCTGTTCTTTGATACTTCATCTTTCTTCCGGTTTTTCTTCTGAGTCTGTGACTCAGCCTGATCTTTCACAGAAGACTTTTATATGCTTCCCATTCCCTTGCATCTCTTCCACAAAATGTTACATTACTGAAAACAAACAAGGGACTTGCAACAAAACTTGTTTTTGTTTCCACTCAGGGACAGGAAAAGCAGTTTGGTTTTACACTCGAATCACTGTCCACCCTTTTTTTTTTTCCTCCCAATTTTCAGTCTAAACTATCTGTCTTTGTTAAATCTGGTCAAAACTAAACCCAGGATCAACCTGATTTCAACTAACACTTTCACTGCTGTCAGTCTTGTGTGTTATGCTTGCTTCAGCTAATAAACCATGGCTTACAGAATTAAGAATAGACTGCCTAAAAAAGCAATACCCTTTATGTTCCACTTGTGGTGGAATATAATCTTACATTTCCCGATATACAAATGCATAGTAGATTGAACATGGTCCTCTGACAGAATATGAGAATGGAGCTCAGTTTTGCTGTAGATGAAGCAAAAATTTTTAAAGGAAACATTATCTAATTGCTATACACAACCCAAAGATTTTCTATAAATAATTGCCCTTTCTTAGGTGGCTAGATGTATAGTTACTAAGTAAATAAATATTTTTTATTAAAAGTAAGAGAGTAATTGCAGTGGCTGACTGGCTGCAGAGCAGAAGAGTTAAGTACCAGAAAGTGACCTGTGTGACTTCTGCCCTGCACCCGGATGACAAAATGGTCCCTCTAACAATGTCAGTTCTGCATGTCTTTCTGTGATGCTTTTGTCATTCTCCTTCTCAAGCATCCTCATGGCAGTGTGTCCACATCAGGCTTAGACAAACCTGAAACGGGGACATTAGTCCCATCAATATACATCAAGATATTCAGGGAGATAACAAGCACTATAATATGTTGCCTTTTATTGGTAACTTCTTCCATTATTTTCCATTAGCAGCCACTCAGGCTGTCTCTTTTCAGTTAGGGGTCTTTCAGTGTGAGTGATGGTGCATGGAGTACAGTGCAGTGCAGTAGAAATCCCTAGAAGACTAGCAAACAGAAGAGCATGATTAGCAATTCTGTTAAGGTTTCTGGCTTCTGTTACAAGGTATGTATGACTGGCCTGCTCTGAAACAGGAGAAGCTGTTAGAAAAGCAGAATGAAGGTTGCAGCTACTTCCTTCTTGCATGCATTTAGCAACTTAATCTAAGGAAACTAAGCAAGACATAGATAAGACCTCTCCCTGAGCTCCCTCTGACTTGTGACAATGGAGTGAGGTGGAAGGTGATTGCTTTTCAGAACAGTGCAAAAAATGATCCCCTTGGTGTCAAATGGCAAACAGCCCAGCTGTCTCTTGGGTAGTGAAAGGCAGCCCCAGAGGAAAGCACTATGAAACATATCCAGGTACAGCAGTGAAGCTGGTGGTGTACATGGGGAACAGTGCTTTCTGTGTGGTGGCTGATCTACAGACTCTGAAGCCACAAGGCTGACAGGTGAGAAACACAAGTTGAACAAACCTGTACCCAGAACATCTGCTGAGTATAGGAAGGAGCAATGTGCAGAAGAAATGTGAAAAAATCGATTTCCTCCTTTCTATGTCACTTTTAATTTCTCTTTCTCTCTCACACAGTTCTCTGTATACAGTGAAAAGTAATCTATACAGACCTGGAGAGCTTTAACAATTCATTGTGGTTTTATTTTGGTTTTAGTTCTGGTGACCATAATGGATTTTTGTTGCCTTTTCAAGACATTAACAATTTCAGTCATCAAACTGGTCAGATTTACATTTCATGCTCCTTCCCCTCTGCCAGCCAAACTGCTTTAGGTAATTTCAGGAGTCAGCTGGGAGATGCAGAACTCAGTCTCTGGCTAGTAGGCACAATGTGAACTCCAGCATAAAAGTGAACAAACTTGGATAGGTTTGCTCTTGTTAAGAAGAGGGGGACCAGTGAGCTGTGCCTCAGGAATTTCCCCTGCTTTCACACAGCAGCCATTGCCATATCCTGAAACTCTGGGGATTTCTTGGGAGCATAGCTGAGGAGATGGAATGATTAGTAAAATACAGAAATCAACAAAATCTGTATGTAGGTATTATGTCAGGTCTATTCATATGTATTTGAAAGCCTAGGTTTAGATCTCAATCTGTAGTGTTGAAAACACAGTACATTAAATCATAAATAAATGTGAATCATAAAAAAAGTGTCACTACGCATGACATAGACCTACTTAAAAAGGTCATATTTGGTCATGGAGTTAAGCAAGGGCATTTTGTATTAATACTTACCTTTCACTTTTTGAATTTGAGGGTTACTTTTGGTCTACACTGAACTTTCCAAGTTAAATTTAAACTTATCACAGAGTTTATCACTTATCAGGCTGTAGAGATCTGATTTGTAATATACTTTAATTAAGAAAATTTTGATTATCTTCTTGAGTAAGTCTCTTTAGACAGCCCACCATGACTTTAAGATGAGCAGAATTAAATGGTAAACTAAAATTGTTAACTACTGTGTTTTATGCCTGAATTCGTTGTAAATTCTGTGCAGTATCTCAGAAAACTAAAATGTCCTCAGAATAATATAGTCTACAAGAAGTAGTAAAGTTCAACTTTTTTTGACAGCCTTTAAAAAAGCTTTTTAGCTATCTCTGGATCTTCCCTGGGAAGAAAGCAAAAAAAACAAAAAAACCAAACCAAAAACCAACCAACCAAAAAAAAAAACAAAACAAACCAACCAACCAAACAAACAAACAAAAAAAACCACCACCACCAACAAAAAAAACAGGCTGGGATCTTTTTGTTCTAGACCACTGTAATAGCAGTCTGAATGGTTTATTTTGCCTATTTAAATTCTGGCCCACAGTTTCAGCAGGATAGAACAGGACACAGCTCTTGTCCTAAACTGCTGCTTGTGTTCTTGGTGGCTTAATCCTCCAACTCCAGTAGCACCAGGAAGATATTGGGAATCCCACTGTGTATCAGTCCCATTAAACAGGAATACAATATCAGAGCAGTCTGCTCCTCCTTCATTATAGTACAGAAGGGGTGGTGTAATAGAAGATATTTTCACTGGGGCTAATGAGCAGAGTTTTAATTGCAGTGGAACTAGGACAACAACTTTTCAATTGCAGCATAACTGATTGAGGTAAAATGAGGGTACTCTCCTCAAGTCATCCTGGGCCTTTTGAAATTATTGTCTATGTAAATACCAGTATTTGGTAACTGTGCTGTGGAATTATTTGCTCAGTTCAATTTCTGGCAATTCTTTCTTTACTTCAAATGCATCCTTAGAAGTATATTCTAATGCAAAATTTCCAGTAATTTGTTTACCCTTTCTGAAATTGCCAGAAACTCTCAGAAATGCAAGTGATGAGGAATTATTTTTTCCCAATTAAATATTATGTACTGGGGATCCTTGTTCTTTTAATTTGAAACAAGAAGCAAAACTACCTCTCTCCAATTTGAGCCTGGGGTGAGATTTTATTACTATAAACACAATAAAAACTTTCCCAATGTGATTGCGTTCACATAACATCAAAACCTTGTAATAGAGAGGGCATGTCAGGTAGTCCCACACAGGGAGAGCCACTGCAGCTCCACACTGCCAGGTGCATCCAGGACCATGCTCTCAGATACTTATATACAATACTCACACATATATATACATAGGCACATGGCTGGCCATATTGATGGAGTCAGACACAAAAATGCACCACTCAGAAAAACTGCACGAATAGCCTTCTCTGTTGCCTTCTCTACTGCCTTCTCTGGCTCACCAGGATGCAGGTTAAATGGTGGGAAACATATCTATATGTTTAAACAAAATATGGATTGCTCCAATAATGGAAACCCTCCCTAAATGGTACTGGATCCTTGGTTTACATGGTTACTGGCACCTCTGCACATATGCTCCAAGTGCCTGCAGCTTTACTCATGGACATAGGCACACTATGGCTCTCCAAGTAAGTGTCACCTGGATCCTCTTGTTTCCAGCCATCCCACACAGTCACACAGACACAGACACACACCAACATGTACAGATAGAAACAGGTCTTTCTGTTGACCCCAACCTTACTTTCTGGCCTGTACTCCCAGTGCCTCCAGTAACCAGCTTGCACACTGGCACCCACACCACTCCCAGGCACCATGGATGGATGGACTGCTGTGACACATGGTCCCTGATCCATCCTGATGAGCTAGAGAAGAGAACAGTACAAGGCCATTGGTGCATCTGGCACTCAGACATCCATACCCATGTGTGCATGCAGAACAGACAGTCCTTCACCAAGGAAATTGCTTAGGAATGGATTTTAGTGGGGAGACAACACTGCCTGAGTGTGGTGACCAGGCACATGGCATGGCCAGAGAAGCAAGCAGAGCAGCAATGAACATGTTTAAATGTCACTATCTCTTTTATGCTCTTATCCTTCCATTTCCCATACTTGTTCCTCCCCAACACATCTTGATCTCTTGCTTTCTCCCCTAACCCACCATAATTAAGTCTTAAATAATCTCCAAATGCTCTTCCCAATATCTCCATCATGGTTTATGTTTTATCTACAGCAGGCAGATGAGCCCAACACAACCGGTCATTCACATGTCACCCTCCTCCTCCTCCACTCTTTCTGATGCAGGAGAATCAGAAGGCTGCAAGTGAGAAAACTTACAGATGTAAGTAAAGACAATTTAGTATGCAAAGCAAGCACTGTATGTACAAAAGAAACAAAGCAATAAATAATTACTTTTCTACCTGGATAATGTAGCTGTCATTCTGTCATTTATATAAAGAGCATAACATCAGAAATCGTCACAAATATAGCTCTTGGTCCTGCAGGAACATTCACAAGTACTCCATTTCTTAACATCATTCACTCTGAAGAAGCAGAATGCTAAACACAGGCAGTAAATCTATACTTGCTTCCAGTAATCAAGAAAGAAGATGGGGTTTTTTGTTTTGCTTTGTTTTGAGTTTGGTGGTTTTGTTTTGTTTTGTTTTGTTTTGACGAAGGTTGACTACAGAACAGGTATCGCTAAATATTATCTTTTTTTAAAGCAAAAATATTTTATTCCTTTGCCTTAGGCAAATTGAGGTTAAGGGCTCCTGATCACAATTTCTTCAAAGAAGAACAGTCCTTGCAGATCGCTCCTTCAGAAACTTGAAATGTTTTCTTTGGCAGGTGTCGAGATCTGCCTTTTCCCAGGTGAGGAGGCTCTATTCAAACTTTCTTAAGTGTTTATCCTTTAAAAATGAAGACCTGAATTAAGGTTACAGGTATTGTAGTGTTTTAAGGTAAGACATGATCACACTTACCCAACAGTTTCATTTTATTCTACATTTGCATTTACTCATCCTCTTGATTTTGCAGGATGAAAATCTCAACTTGTGTTTGGAAATGTTGAAGGATGTGTGTAATTTGAAGAGAATGGAACATGAAAGTACATTTGAGACTGGAGTTCAAATGTCACCTTCAAGACTAGATCATTGAGCCCATAGCTCTACCTACCTGTAAAGACTGCTTCTCAGGAAACTCCACAGGACACCCTCTGTATCCCTCTTCCTCACACAGAATGTTAGTTGATAGTGACTGAAAGAACTAAGACTTGAAATTTGAATTCATTCACTTCAGAAACACACAGCAGAAGCTGTGTATTCTCACATGGACATTCCCTCTGGAGTGAGAGAATGTAGGCACACAGCAGTGAGAGCCATGTCACCATTGTCCTGTGAATCAGGATGAACAGACACACCCTCTGCAGCAATGGGGGAATCAATGTATAGAAACATGCTGCACAGGGAGAGCTGCAAGCAAATTTTAAAAGCAATTTTTGCTGCGAATTTGGAGAATAAAATACTAGAATTTTTTTCCTGACAAAGTAGATAAGGTCACTGAAATGCTAAGAATTAAGCAAAGTCATGTTTTGTAGTAATAAATATACATAGATAACCTGAGGCTGTTTTCCAGCTCTTTGATATTAAAAGTATGCTCACTTAGAGCAATAGTTGTCATTCCTTCTCACATTGCAGACTTCTACATTGCAATGCCTACTTCTGTAGGTGAAATTAAGTATAACAGCAACTTACCTTTTATTCAGTTTTTCTTCAATATTCTTTAAAATTTTTCACAAACCCACACACAAACTTATCCATGTTAAAAACCACCGTATCAGATAAGAGAAAAGATGAGGTAGGGAGAAAATTTTATCTTCAAAACACAGTGTAAGCCACATTCCTGTCACATGCACAACAACATATGGTTCTTCTGGTTCTGTTGAAGCTACGGGATGAATCCTGGCTTGAGAGTTACCATTTTTCTGTGGTAATCTGTGTGTGACATTTTAGGGCATAGGCCATCCTTTATTTTTCTTCTCTTCCGTAAAATGTTCCCATTATAAGTGAATCTTATTTATGACCAGAAGATAAGGTAATTCATTTAAAGAATTGACAGTCTCATGATAAGGAAGGAAATATGGGGGTTTATGGGGTGACAGAAGAAGCATGAGGCAACAGGGACACAACAGTGACCAGTCTGAAAAGGAGAGGCCAAGTCTATGAGTTGCCTGTCTCTACCCACCTTCTATCAGGTGTTTGTAGCTACCACAAACAAAAGATGCACTAAGAAAGGATTTGAAGGGACACATGGAGAACTGTCTTGGTATTTATAAAAAAATCATTTAAGTGCAAGGAAAGTGTGTGTATTTCTTCCAGAAGTTAGGGTAACAGCACAGTAGTTTGTTTTGGTTTTTGTTTTTGGTTTTGGTTTTAATGAGAAGGGTAGCCCCCTTACAGTCACCTTATTCAAACCTGGGTAAAGGTATCTTCATAGGTAGTTACTATAGATTAGTTAAACCCACATGAAGAATTGTTTCAGACCGACTTGCTCCTGTCACAGAGTCACAGAATATTCTGTTGGCAGGGGCCCACAAGCATCATCGAGTCCAGGTCTTAAATGAATGGCCCATACAGGGACTGAATCATGGTGTTATTAACACCCTGCTCTAAACCTCTGAGCTAATCTGAATTTGTCACTACATACTGAGATAGATTCACCTTGCTTACCTTAATGCTTTCTGCTCTTCACTTCTGCTCTTCAATACATTTAGAAAATGTATTGCAAATTAGATCCAAGTTTTTCATCCTACTTTAAATGCAATTTTTTCATTCTGTGTCTTTTCCCTCTTTCTTCCCATGTGTGCCCTGCTGACAGCCTCTCAAACTCCCAAGAACTGTGACTACTGAATGACTTGTTGACTTTCCCCTGCACAGAGCAGATGGGACTCCTGCCGTATTTCATTTCACACTAGGAAAGCTGTGAGAGGCTGTAAGTCTTGCAGCCAGAAGGAGCAGTAAGTCATGGGGCCAGAAAGAGGGCAGAGGCCACAAGGCTAAGTTTCAAATTAAGTGCATAATCAGACCTTTGTACTGGGAGAGTGGAGGAGTAGGGCATATGCATCCTGCAGAAGCCAGGCTGCTGACTGCAGGCAGTCCTAATTGGAAGATGTGGAGGGTGAAAGAAAAATAATGAACCTACATGTTTGAGTAAAAAATTTTGACCAGTCTTAGAATGGTAAAAATGTTTTAAAGGCTTTGTGAAGTGTCTTCTCTTGGATTGCTCTATGATGGAGCTCCCCTAGACAACTTTCTACACTAACAATTCTACGTGGCATTGTCCAAAACAGGCACAGGTCTTTGCATTATTAATGTCCTCTTGCTATGAATAAAAGAGCTGACCTGGTTAGAGGCCTGCACACTGCATGCACATTGATGTGTTTGCCTGTGTATCACCCACACATCTGACTGCAACATCAACATGATGCAAGAGGGAGTCTCTGTTGGTGATTTTCAATGCAGTTCTCCATGCATGAGGTCAGAAGACCTCTTTATGTGACTACTCAACACAAGGAAGGGAAGAGCTGTCCAGATTTTATTCTCACCTTCACAGTTTTTTTACAGGAGAAAACTTTCTATTTGGCTCATTTAGAGAACTTCTGGTTTACCTATAAATGTCCATTCCGTACTGGGGAATAATAAGTTTTTTGTCAAAAAATTGAAGGTGCAGACAAAGTTAATGAAATAATTAAAAAATGCTCCACAAATTTCACCTCCTGGTACCACTTGTTATAATCACTCAAAAAATGTTCTCGTACCAGAAGGCAGAATACAGAGTCTTTGAGAGAATATAGGCTAGGCAAAATAAGGTCAGACTGGGAAAGCAAAACTAGAGTACTTGGAGGGAAAATGGAGATTTCAGACAATGAAACTGGGAGTGGAAAAGAAGTGCTAATTGAGGTACTGTTGTTTCTATTGCATGCATTGGATAATGCAACTTCCAAAGAGACATAAACATCCTTTCATATATAAAATAAGCTGACCAGAAGGGGCATGTTTCTAGCCTCACTACAGGAATGCAAGAAGAGAGAAATAAACTTTGTAATGTGGTAGTGATTGTATTGGGTTTGTGTGGCTAGGATTTGGTAGCAGGAGGTTGCTTCTTTGAGAAGCTAGCAAAAGCTTCCCTCACGTCCGGCTGAGGCAATTCTAGTTGGCTCCAAGATGCACCCACCAATGGTCAAAGCTGAGTTAAACATCAGTGGCATTTAGCTGTTATCACAGTGCCTCTGTCATAATGTATTTAGGAAAGATTAACAGCATCTATGAGAGAGGAGTGAGAAAATGTCAGAGGCTCTGCAGACACTGAGGACAGTGAAGAAGTGGGGGGAGGAGATGCTTCACATGCTGGAACTGAGATGCCCCTGCAGCCTGTGATGAGAACAATGGCGAGGTACGCTTGTCTCCCTGCTTCCCATGGAGGTCCAAGGCAGAGCACATATAGACTAGCAGCCTCTGCAGGACCCTAGAACAGAACATGCTGAAGAACTACATGAAGAACTACAAATCATGGGAGGGACTAACAGGGGAGAAATTTGTGGAGGACTGTTCTCCCAGGTGCGGGACTCCATGTTGGAGCAGAGGAAGAGTGGGAAGAGGAAGGAGCAGCAGAGACAATGAATGACAGACTGACTGCAACTCCCATTCCATCTTCCCCTGTGAGACTCTGGGAGAGAGGCTAGAGAAATTTGGATTGAAGTTGAGCTTGGGAATAAGGGAGGGGAAGGCAAAAGGTGTTTTTAAGATTTGTTCTTATTTCTCGTTATTCAACTCTGATCTGCTTGGCAATAAATGAAATTAAATAACCTGAGCTGAGCCTGTGTGTCCTTTGACAGATATTGGTGAGTGATCCCTCCCTGTCCTTATCTCAACCTACAAGTCTTTCATTATATTCTCTTTTCCCTGTACAGATGAGAAGGAGGAGTGGTAGAGTGGTTTGCTGAGAATGTGACAGCAGCCAAGATCAACCCACCATAGTGGAACATACAGGCTTTGCTAAAAAATCACATGGATGGACATATATCATGAATAAAGATGAGGAGGTAACATTATTCCTTCTGGAGTGAACATGCCCATGCAAAGAATGCCAAGGTTGCATTTGTTCTTGCTGTGGAGGGTGGTGGGTGAGATTAAAGAAGAGAAAGGGGGGTACTTGCACCTGACATAGCTGCTTGAAGTGCTTTCAATGAACTTGTCAGTAAAAAAGAAGTTCCAGATGTTTCTTTCTTAAAACCTTTCTTTCTTTACACAACATTCAATAATATCCTAAGACTGCCATTTTCTGAGGATGAAAGGAAAGAAATACAGTGAAGTAAGTGGTCAGTAGGTATGATTTTGCATGCTTTGTATGCTTGTTTTGTTATGCTTTGGTCTGTTATGTAAATCTTGCCAAGAGCAGTGTTGTCCCTTTTTCTGCATGGGTTAGGCACTCCTGAGTCATTAGCAATAAAGAACTAACTCCTTAGCTGCCAAATCCTGCTAGCCCTACCTGTGCCCTTCAGGAGGAGTATAGACATCAGAGCCACTCAGCAATATCTGCCAACAATTCTTGCCAGTATTCTGTATGTTAAATTCTTTATTTTCTCTATTGAGAAGTCTCATGATCATTAGCTGTAGTATCTATTGATTTTTTGATTTTGTTTTTAATTTCATTATGTTAGTGAGACACTGGACCAGGCTTCCCAGGAAGTGAAAATTCTCCAGATCAAGGTAGACAGAGCTCTAGTCAATCTGGTCTAGTGGAAGATGTCCCTGCTCAAAGCAGAGGCAGTTGAACTTGATGATCTTTAAATCTCCTTTCCAACCCAAACAATACTATGATTCTGTGTTTCCAAGCACCTGTTTCACTTGAATGAATGTTTGGAGTACAAGACAAGAGAGTTATGCTGAATGCATGTTCAGATGCAAGTCATGCAATGTCTACATTGGCAAGCTCCTATTGAGCAAGCTACACAGTGTGCTTGCCATTTAGCATACATTCTTCATGACTATGGCACAATTAGAACTTGCTACCTTTCCTTTTAGTTGCTTTTACTGGAAAAACTTTAAATCTGGAATTCTCCCTAGACAAGCTGCGGGCATCTTCCTCACCAGAGATTCAAGAAAAATCAGCCTAGAGAAACATCTGACGGTGAGATGTGCCAGACAATTTACTGGAGCTTCTTCCAGTCTGTCATCTCTTGGAAAGTATCAGTTGTGCTAAGATACCAGAGATAGAAGATGTGAAAATACAGGGTAGGATATCAGACCTTCCACATGTACATTCCCTCCTTAATGAGAAGGTTTGACAAAAATTATTTAGTTGTGGGAGCATCACCTTCTTCTATATATTATCACAAATGGCATGGTGTATGGCCAACATAAAAATTACCATGGCAATCCAAAATGTTGAAAGACATCTGAAGTCTCCTCATGGCATATGGGAATGTGTGCGTGTATGTGATCTATTGTACATATTTCAGAGGATCATCCTAGCACTATGTACTGTAATCTATAAGGTCTCCCACTGCACTTAATGTTATTGGTGTGCAGTAAGGTTGAACATGCTTCTAAAAATTTGCAACATAAGCATGATAACGAGGAGAAGTGGATACACCAACTCACAGTGAGATTAATATGATTACCAGAAACAGCACTAGTCTTAACCATGAATCTTTTGCCAAGATCTCTGTAACCCTCACAACAGTATAAAATATGTATTCATTTGTGGGGTTTGCACGGAGATTCTTCCAGATATAAGAGCTGGCATGAAAGAAATAATTTAAAAACAAATTTACATGCAAATCTGTTTCTAAGCAATGCTGGAAGTGATCTGCAAAGGCAGTAATTTATTGGAGGATCTCTGCATGAATTTATTTTTCTGCCTTTCATTTCCTCTCCTAAAAGTTTTTATGAGAGGATTTTAATAGCATGTCCATATCCCAAGCAAATAAGAAGATAAATACTTTTATTAAATTACGTTGTGCATGTCCAAGTCTCCTTATCACCTTTAAAATGCCTAGTAATTAACCATGGACAGAAAGTATTTCACCAAAAAAGGCCAAAGATTCTTGGACCTTCCATGAAACTGTTAGTAACAATGCAGGTAGAAAACTACCACCAATTTCTAGGGTCTTTCGTTCATTTGTTGTGAAAGCAGAAAACACAGGAAGCAGAGGTACTTATTTTAGGAATTTCCTGCCAGGTTTAGTTTGTAATCTTACTCCTTTAAGACATAAATTTTTGCATACTATATATTGCAGAGTAATTTTCACTACATAACACTGTAGTAAAAGTTCTCCTTTGAAATACAAGTGTAAAATACAACCAGTATTACTCTAATTAGGAGAGCATAAATATTGACTTTTTCTTTAGTTAAGAGAACTTTGTCAAAG
Organism: Cinclus cinclus; assembly: GCF_963662255.1. Lineage (NCBI taxonomy): Eukaryota > Metazoa > Chordata > Aves > Passeriformes > Cinclidae > Cinclus > Cinclus cinclus. Next base: position 60,402,778 of record NC_085084.1, on the reverse strand, counting down.
ATTGTCATAAATGGAGCTTTAAGATGACCTCTCGTTCAAAAAAAGTTCTGTCAAGGCTACCTCCCAGCCCCTGACTTGTAATCTGTTTCAGCAAAGTTACATTATTTTAGTGTGATGGGTTGAACATGCCTGGATGCCAGGTGCCCACCAAAGCTGATCTCTCTCCCCATCTCAGCCAAACAGGGGAGAAAAAGTACAACAAAAGGCTTCTGAATCGACCTAAGGGCAGGGAGAGATCACTCATCTATTACTGCTATGGGCAAAACAGATTCAAGCTGGGGAAAACTAATTTAATTTCTTACCAACCCAGTCAGAGTAGGATAATGAGAAATAACGCCAAATATTAGAAGCATTTTGGCCACAACTCATTCCTTCTCCCCAGGCTCAACTTCAGTCCTGATTTTCTCTGACTTGTCCACCCAAGCAGCAGAGGGTGACATGGAATGGGGGTTGTGGTCAGTTCATTGTATGCTGTCTCTACTGCTGTGTCCTCAGGGGAAGGACTCCTCACACTCTTCTCCTGCTCCAGGATGGGGGTCCCCCTTAAGCAAAACACTCCTCCCTATTCTCCAATATAATCCCTTCCCATGGGCTGCTGTTCTTCACAAACTGCTCCAGTTCCTCCCATGGGGCACAGTCCTTCAGGAACAGATTGCCCCAGGCTGAGCTGTCCCCAGGATTTCCTGGCAGAAAACTTGCTCCAGAGTGGGCTAGTCTCTCCACAGGTTCACAGATCTTGATAGAAGTCCAAAAGATTGTGACAGAAGCTCCAACATAAGTTTTCCATGGAGTCACAGGCCTCCTTTGGCATCCTCTTGCTCCAGTGTGAGTGAGATCCACCACAGACTTCAAGTGGATCTCATGTTCCACCATGGGCTGCAGGAGCAGAGCCCCTGTAGGTCTTCACCATGGGTGGCAGGGGAACATCTGCTCTGGTGCCTGCAGCACTTCCTCCACCTCCTTCTTCACTGTCCTCAGTGTCTGCAGAGCTGTTTCTCCAGAATCACAGAATATGCCAAGTTGGAAGGGGCCCACAAGGACCATCGGGTCTGACTCCTGCCTCTGCACAGCACCATGTCCAAGAATCACACTAGGTACCTGACAGCATTGTCCAAATGCTTCTTGAACTCTGTCAGTTTTGTGCTATGACCACTGCACTGGAGAGCCTCTTCCAGTGTGTAACCTGGGTGAAGAACCTGTTTCTAATATCCAACCTAAACCTCCCCTGACACAACTCCAGGCCATTCCCTCAGGTCCTGACACTCTTCAGCACAGAGAGCAGTGCCTGCGCCTCCTCTTCCCCTCATGACGAAGTTGTAACTCCAACAAGGTCTCCCCTTAGTCTGTTCTTCTCCAGGCTGAACAGACCATGTGATGTCAGGTGCTCCTCATAAAGCTTCCCCTAAAGACTCTTCATTAGTTGCCCTTCTTTGTATGCTGTCTAATAGCTTTATGTCTTCTTCTCTCACGTTTTCACTTCTCTCTTGGGCTGGAGGTGTGCAGGTTGTTTTCTCCCTTCTCAAATATATGACCCCAGAGGTGCTATCGAAATCACTGATGGGCTTGGTGTTGGTCAGTGGCAGGTCCATCTTGGAGTTGTCTGGTATGGGCTCTGTCAGACATCAGGGAAGTCCCTGGCAGCTTCTCAGAGAACTCATTCCTGTAGCCTCCCCATGACCAAAACTTTGCCACACAAACTCAATACATTTGGACATACACATAATCATTATAAATACACTGAATACCTGCTCCTCTGGTCCCTGGAGTGACAGAGCTGTCTTTGACAAGTAACACTGAGAAGCCCTTGAAATTACTGCTCTCCCCCATATTGAGCAGTGACTCCAGTTCGTGTCCAGCCTCCTTTGTCCCGTGGATGTTATCACAGATGTGCACCTACTGCTTCCCCTTCTCGGAACAAAGCATCATAGCTATACATTTTACAGTCAGAGACAAGGGCAAGTGTTGCCCTCTCACAAACACCCTCATTTGATTTTGGTGTTCTTCAGCTTACTGGAATACAGGTCTTCTTGAGGGTGGATACTCAGGTTCTGTGGCCAGCGGTGGGGTACCAGGATTAACGTTTCTGTTTTGTAAAACAGGCTTCTGCCAGTAACCGATTTCAATCAGCACCCCAGTTTGGTAACAGGAGCAGTGGTGAGGCCTTGGGCCGGTCGATGGTGACACTTGCTGGAAATGGGGACACAATCCTTACTGCCCAGGTCCGAGAGGCCACCTTTCTTGCAAAGGGGATATTTTACCCCTAACTTTGTGGTGAGCTACCCAGCAGGAGATGGTGCATGGCCCTGCTTCTTCCTTCTTGCGAGTACCAGAGATCTGTGAGGTAGCTCCGGACTCCCTCTCTACGCCAGAGCCACAGGACAGGTGCCACCAGCCCAGGGGTGGTGAGCGATGGCGCAGGTACCACGCCTGCCCCAGAGGCTGCCCACGGCACAGGTAGCGGGCGATGGATGGCACAGGCACCGCGCTGCGGCTGGCGGGGCGGGGGTGCGGGTACCACACGGCGGAGCCGGAGCCGCCGGGGGGGTGATGCGGGGTCCCCGCACCGTCATGGCGGGCGGCGGGGGGCGAGCGGCGGCGGCTCCAGGCGTATCAGCGGGAGTGCGTCAGCGGCGAGGGGCGGGGAGGCCGCCGGGGGAGATGATATCAGGCGCCGGGCAGCAGGACCAGGCGAAGCCGGAGGTGAGCGGGGGTGTGCCGTGAGTGCTGTCAGGGAGCCCGGCCGTCTCCGCCCCCTTCTCCATTTATCCCCGCGCCGCCGTGGCAGGCTGAGGTGAGGCGCGGTGGGGTGTCGCGGGTAACCTGCTCTGGCGTTCCGCATCTTCGCAGCCTAGCCGGGCCCGGCCGGTCAGGACTCGGGGTGCGGTCGGAGGCCGCCCGGGGTGCGCAGCCCGGCGGGAGGAGGGAGGATGGGCCGGGCCGGGCTGGCCGCTGCCCCCGGCCCCTCGCCCGCCGCGGACACCAGGTGTCCGCCCGCATCCCCGCCCGCGCCGCGGCTCCCCCCCGGGGCAGTGCCCGGGCCCGCCGCTGCCGTCGCGGTGCGGCGGTGCCCGGGCCGGCCGAGCTGCCGGGCGATGGGCGGGGGAGGCTCGGTCGGGCGCTGGGACCGGCCGGGCTCCCCCGCGGCGCTCGACCCCCCCCCCCCCCCCCCCCCCCCCCCCCCCCCCCCGGCTCTTCCCACGGCCTTCGCGGAGCTTGCGGCATGCTGAGTTCGGTGTGAGTTCTGGCCCAGGCCCCCCCGTGTTGTCCAGGACCAACCATTTTTTTTTGTGGAGTCTTCTGTTGTAGCGTTGAAATTTACGTATTTTAGCCGCACACACGTGTAAGAGCTTTTATAGATCCATTCACCTCTACCTATGTATGGAAACAGTAATTGCAAAGCTGCAGTTGCTGTCTCCCACAAAGATGGCTCTGTGTGTACGTGTGCAAATACATGTGGACACACGCAGCTGCACACACACTCTCTTCTATTTTCCTACATGTGATGTGTAAGTATTTCAGAATTTTGTTTTGAGGTAGGGTTGATTCATTCCCCTTAAAACATATGGAAGCATCTTGCCTAAGATGTCCACTGATGTAGTACTGCTATCCTGCTTATGAGTGTTAGATGCAGCCAGAGAAAGTGGATTGCACTGAGAGCTACAGCAAAAGGCTTTACTAGCATTAATGGAAAACAAAATGTATTAACGCACTAGTTTAATACATGTATTAATGCTCTATTCAGAGGAAATTATTAAAGAATTATCTTTAAGATCTCCTGAGCTGTGGAGTTTTCAGTTGCTAATAATCATAAATTTAGAAAACTAGCCTTTGGTGTGGAGACAGCATTCATCTGATACTTTTTTGTGTACATACGTGCAGGAGGGAGGGAACTCTGCTCTTGCTCTGCAAAACTGAACTTACTCATTTTATGCATTGGGCTGCACCATTGGTCACAGGCTAGTATAGAGCCCACTAGTTTGTATGGGGGATAAGTATTTTGTCAGAGTGATCATTATAATAAAATTAGTGCTGCCTCACTGGAGGACCTATAAAATAATGCGGCAGATTAGAGTGATCATGGTCTTCCTTCTCCATCAAACTTTGTAGGAACTGAGTACATCTTCTCTCTGTTTCCTCAACCATACTGGTACCTTTCTTGTTTAATTAACCTCTGTTTGATTTAGATACCAAAGAGCTTCTTGTTTTTTGTCTTAATGGTGGCTACTGAAAAAAAAAAAATCACCTTTTTCATAGTGCAGAGAGTGGTTTATACAATCAATATTCAAATTAATGTCAGCAGGCATCTCAATTTCAACCGTTTTTTTGAGCTTCTGATATAGGCAGGTTTTTAAGTCCTTTCCTTTTTTCTCTTTCTCCAGTCTGGTGTTCATTGTAATTTTCTTTGTACGGAATCAAATGTTTTACAGTGTCTTTCTTTCCTGTTGTTCAAGATGATCTGCTGTACTTTTACAATATCTCTCTAGCAATGCATGATCTAGAAATCTTTTTGGAGTGTTACATAAGTAGGCACTTTATACTCTGCAAAATGAATAGGAAAATACTCTTAATTTCTTCAGTGTGCATATCAAGGTAAATATTACCTAATTTTGATTTAATAATCAAAAGGGTGGAGGTTTATGCGTGTGGGTGGGATTTTTATTTTTTAATGTCTGTTAATTTTGACCAGTATTATCTTTACAACACTATCTTAAAGCTCTTCTTATTCACACATTGTATAAGCACAGTTTGTTTTGAATAGTTGTACTTGCATATCTAGTCCAGTGCAGGGCCATTGCCAGTGAAACATGGAGGAAGTTCACTGCTGTATTATGGCTGACACTTATTAATGCTTTTTTTTTTTTTCTTTTCATTTTTGAACGTGGGATTTTATAGTGCTGGAGAGATTAGTCAGAGTAGTGGAGCCTTTCAATTGCTCTGTGTTCTTAGATGTGATAAGACATGGTATCAATCTCTATTTTCTACTATCAATTAATATCAAGTAGTAGTGATCATTTGAAGGTGTTACAGATGATGTTTCTAAACTGCAAGTACAAATGTGGCATTAGAGCTGAAGTAATGTTTAGTTAGGCTTATTTTCACCTTGGCATTCCTTAAATATTTTTCCATGCAAGATACTAGCTTCTTGTTTCCTCACAGATAAATACTTCACTCCTGACTCTCAAGGTTGTAACTTATTCGCTTTGTTGTACCAACTGTACATTCCTGAAAGTCATAGTCGTCCTTTTATCTGTCAACATTTTGGGCAGCAGTGGTAGAGGTATGCAATTCCTTTTGGAACTGCTTTGTCAATGAGTGTCTCTTGGGTAATCAACCTGTAACCTGTTGGAAAACAAAAAACCTTTTTCTCACAATAGAAATGGATTTTTAAAAATAAATAATTTAATCAGAATTCAACCCTCTTCTCAAACTTACGCTTCCAGGCGTTGCAGTGTGGGTTAAACAAGTCTGAGTAGAAAAGCCTGCTCTAATGTGTTTTCTCTACTGCATTGTTTTGAACATAACCAAAATGGCATATGCTGTGTCTTTGTAGCTATTCTCTTGTACTCTTGCAGTTTTGTCTGCTATTGCTATTTTTTTTCCTGAACAATGGGATATGACAGCATATATTTATTCAATCATGATAAATTTAGTTGATGTTCTCCTGTGAGTCTGAGATTTCAGAAAAGCTTTTAAATAGCTTGCTAAAATATATAAAAGAATCGTGTCCCAAAAGAGTCGTGAGCTTTCAAATCTTTCCTAAAATCCCAATAAAATGAATGAGAATTATCAGGACTAACATATCTTTGCTTTCAAAGTAAACTGGAAAACCTACTACTTTTTTGAATTATAAGTTTATAAGTTCTAAATGATTCCTTGAATTGAAAATCTAGGAAAACCAATTTCTCTGAATTGTGTACTGAATTGTGTTGTGCAGCTATTCAAAGTAATAGTTTTGATTTTTGATCTGTTTTCAAATCTGAGTTGTTTCTCTGTTTGTCTTGTACTTTGTTTTGTGTACATTAACATTTTATGTTAGAATACTGTCGGACAAGGTACCTCCATATTCACAGGGCCAGTATCTCTTGCTGCTGCTTATGATTAGAAATTGTTTATGGATCAAGATGAATTGAATTCACTGTTACCCTTTCGACTAGGCTTCATCAAAACACGTAAAATAAAGGTTTTTAAATAGGTTTCTTTAATTATGTGGATTACTGAAGAGAAAGAATGATCAGTAAAGGTGTGGTCTCTGTAGAGTCAGTAGCCCCTAAGGCAGTGCTAGAAGAATACACCCAGTTCAGAAGTTCTGGTGTGGCAGTGGCTGTGAGCCTGCAGCTGCATCAGCCTTTCCCCAGCAAGGAGAATTGGTGAACTTCAAATGGTATGAAATGCTGTCTTCATGGCTTCATTTTTCTAAAACACCAGGTGTAAAAATATGAAGTGTGCTTAAGTTTGCAAGTGTGCTGCTGGAAGACCAGTCTTTTGTCTAGCTCTTTTGTAGTCAGCAAATTCTGCAAATAGAAGTGTTTTCTGGGTTGAGTAATACTTGTAACAGCTGTTGTAGAGTTATACACCAGCAATAACCATAACTGGGGAATTTGAATAATTTCTGAGTTGATGATGATAAAATAGTGGGGGATTTTAAGAAGAGCAATGTAAATGTTACTACAGTGCAGCCCAGACAACTTTAAAGGACTTTAAAATGTTGGAATAATATATTTTTTTTGATATCTTGACACTGGGAGTTTATGTTGTCAACATTTAGTCTGAAGCTGAAGAAAGGAGTTTTTTTGAAGGAGCAAGAGATAATAAGCTGGCAACTCTGTCTTAAGCTGAGGACTGATTTAATGTTAGTATAATGAGTCAGCAGTGCTAATACTTTGTTCTACTAATACTAGTTCTTTTTGGTTTGGGGGGCTTTTTGTTTGTTGGTTTCAGGTTTTTGTTTATTTGTGTGCTTTTTTAACAAAGTACAGTAAGGTTGTGTGTTTAGAAGTATGAGTAGCTTACTTGCCTTGCCGAAACGCATCATTGGCAATCAAGCAATGTCTGCATTTCCAGAGAAGACAAATTATTTAAGCTTTTAAAGCAGTTTGTTTGTTTGTTTTTTCAGAAATTCAAGTACACCTGTAACACGATAGCCTAGGTACTATAAGATATAGCTTAGAAGTTTGAATCTTACAAACAGTATCACAGTGAGAAGCAGGGTAAATGCAGTATGCTCACAGAAGCTTGTGAGTTCTTGGAATGTCAGGATGATTGCTGATAGAGATGAGGACAGATGACACCAGGGAGGAGGTTGATTTTGAATTCCTTTCTGCTATTAGAGATATTCTTGCTATAATTTACAGGCATAGATCTTGAGTCCTGTAGTAACGTGTTTAGTGATACCTTGTGGATGCACATTAATGGATGGGTTTTTATAGCATGGCTTTCATGGGTTGAACAAAACCAGCAGTGGCTATACAGAGACAATTATGGGAAACAAAACCATCCACAGTTAGGCTGTGGCAGTCAGGAAACTAGTGAAATAAAAAGCAAACACAGAGCTGCTCAGGAATCAATCTGCTAAGGATTTTGTTAAATACTGGTTTGGATGACAAGGAGGTATGAATGCTGGGGAAGAGAGACATAAGTTAGTTGATTCTGTCAGTTTGAACAGATTCTTGATTCTGATTCTGGGCAATGAAATATTCTTTTTGATGTTTTGTTCTTCCTTTATTATGGGAACAGGATTTCTATGTGAACAAATACCAAACTTTCCTGACTTTTATTTTTCCTACTAGCTGGAACAGCTTACAAGGTGCCTCTTTCCTAGCTTTTTAATTGTATTGATACCATGTTTTCATATTTTTTTTTTACTTGCTTATTTTTTAGAGGATAGCGTTAATTCTAATTTTCTAGTTTTAGTCCATATGTGCCTTTTTTCCATACTTCTGAAGATGGGATAAGAAACATAAACATAGTCACTGCTGACTACAGCTGTGGGCTAGACAGAGGTACTCAGTTTTTGTGGCCTTTGTAAAGCTGAGGCAGTAATGGTGCTCTTTTGCATGGGCATATGGGGCTGCTTACAGCTGGTACTGTATTTGTGAGAATGGTGTCTGTCACATGGGATAGTAACCTGTAATATCTTTTCATAATGTGACTTGTCTCAGACTGGGATCCTTATCCTGTCTGTGGCCCAAGCATGTTGTCTAAAAGCCTTTGAAAAATGATTTTGATGTGTGTGATAATCTTGACATATGATTTTCTCTTCACCTTTCCTTTGAGAAAGGCAAGGTAAAACTCTTTCTAATTATCTGTGTCCCTAGTTCTTTTAGAGTTATCCCACACTGTTATGGTAAGTTCACAAACTACTTTGTGAATATGCTTGTGAAGTTCATAATCTTATTGTAGTTCATAATTTCTTGTGCAAAGCAGATGAAAGAACTTGCTACAGTTGGACACTGAGCACAAGCAGCAGTAAAATTCAGAATTTGCTTATATTAAACGCTATATTTTTAGCCATCTGTCATTTTCTGAAGATAACTGTAGTATTTTCAAGGTACTAGATTTGGAGAATTTGGAGGTGGCTGCCCATTCTCTTTCTGGGAAAAATAGAAATTTTTAATCTGTGATGAGGTTTAAATTCAAACTGCTCCAAATGTGTTATATTTACTGTCTTACTGCTTTCAGAATCCTTTTTGATCCTCAGGCTGTTGTAAATGGGCCACAGGGCCATACAGTGAGAGTCTGAAACATCTCAATTTTGGTGTGCTTGTTGGTTTGTGAGGAAGTCTTATGATTGGCTGTCAGGGATCTCTTGTTGCAGCCTGGTTTATTTGCAATCCTGTGTCCAGGAACATCTCATGTTAATTCCTATTCCCCTTTCTACATTTTCATTTGAATCCCCCAGAAAACCAAGGCAGTTGCTGCTTTCTCATTTATATGCTGTTTTCCTAGTTGTAGATTTCCGGCTGCAAATGACAATAAAAAGCAGGCAAAACCAGCAAAACCACCTACAGTTAATTTAAACAAGAAAAAAAGAGATTGCATACTGCTTAACTATTGAATTTTCCTACAGTTTGTCTTCTGAAAGCCAGACTTCATGTGGCATTGTTGTAGTTCAGACAACTGTTTTAGTAACTCTTTGGGTATGGAGACTGTGATTGCAAAGATTAATTACCTGCTCCTCATTGTTAGCAGCCATAGACACCATCACTTGAATTTCCATGTGGAATATTCTCAAAGCAGCCACAGAGAGAGTTGCTGTTCTTTTGCTGATGAGAATTAACTCATTAGACTGCACTAACACATATCTGTGATTGGCTAATCTAATCTGTGCAGCTTTGACGTCCCCCCCAGTTGTGGGGATAGGACAGTGCAATTAAACATTTTAAAAACAGATGCAAATGCGTACATAGGTTTACTGCAATTCCAGTCTCACTGTGGTGTTAGATTAGTTGTGTAAGGCTTCATAGTCCACCAGCTGTCTAACCAGATTTGGTGGGTTTTGTTGTCCCTTTTATTTTTTTTTTCCTAAGTATGGTAAAGAGCTTTTGAGAGATTTTGTTTTTGTTCTTATCTCTGAAACCACTAGATGTATTTATGAGATGGCACTTGCAAACCAGTGGAATAATGTTAGAGGAGGATATGAAGGTTTGAAAATGGAAGAAATTGCCAAGAAATGTGGGTGCCAAGTGGGAGTAAGATGATGTTCTGATATCAAGAAGCAAATTAATCTTCAGAGCATTGCCTTGTTAGATGCATGGAGAAGTAGGAGGTAAACATATGGAAATTACAGAAGAGGAGCAGGGGTAAGAGTAGTGTGGATGTGTTTGTCCCAGGTGACCCATCAGCCACCTGTGAAGAGAGGCTGTGGGGGCTCTTAAGTGCTGGGCTATAGGAAGGTCATTAAGGTCTTTAGGAGCAGATGGTGTGAGGCCTAAACTGCAGGAGCAAAACTGGAGGTTGCTGAGGATGGAGCTGGGGAGCTGCACACCAACTGCTTCAAACTGCTAAGGTATGGAAGGGAGAAAGAGTACTTACCAGAGAGGAAAGGTGGGTCATTAGAGGAGTCTGTGTGGGGTTTGGTGTTGTTTTCCTAGCCGCTTAACAGGTTTGTCATGCAGTGAAGGGAAGTTAGAGGAAAGTGGAAAATTAGAAAGAAGAGTAAGTGCTGAGCAGTGGAAAGACTAGATATACATCAGAGAGAGGCAGATTAATGAAGTAATAATCCCACCTGGCTGTATCTTTCTATCTGACACATTTTCAAACACAACTAGAATGGTTTTCATTTTATGTATGGATATAGTCACTTTGAATCAGAGTAGTTGAAAAGGAAGGGATTGTTATGGGTTTATATCTTTAAAAGAGCAGTTGTTAGTTGCTGTAAAGTTGTTTATCATAAAGGCACGTTAGTCTGAAAAGACAAAGAGTTCAAAGTGTTAAAGTCCATGCTAGAAACTTTCGGGTATAGAGTCCTGGTTAGAAGCAGAAGCTGCAGCCTGTTACAGAGTCCTGAGCAAAGGCAGACGCTCCCTGGTCTTTCTTCCTCTGTTCTTGTCTTCTTGGTCTTCTTCTCTCATGTGGTGATAGTGATGATGATGATGGAGGAAGAGAGAGCGAGAGAGCTCTCACTCCAGTACATGTATTTTTATTTACAAATTACCCAATGAGCTAAAAACACGAACCTGAAGCATTTCTTCTATACCTATTAGAGTTCTAGTTTATAATATGAAATTTTACATGTAACTTGCACATACAGCCTATCTGTTCTATCTGAAGGTAAGCAATATTCTTACTACGCTTCTGTTATGTCTAGAACTATATCTTTGAGCTCTCACTGCAACTTGTTTTTTACACTAAATTCTAAGGCTTTTGCTCTTTAAGGCACTTAAAATATTTCTACTTACTTAAAACTAAGATTTATACTTCAACTTCATATCTATGCAACTTAATAATATTTCTACTTAAAACTAAAGCTTACACCTCTGTTTCATGTCTGTGTGACTTAATATATTTTAATTTCTCTTAAGGCTTTAATTCAAACCCTGCATTTTGATCTCTCTCTGAGGAACTCAGAGAGGCCTGTTTTTCACACTCCAACAGATTTATTTAAGAAAAAACAATTTTCCAAATTTATTAATTGTGTCTATTTTGATCAATCTCAAATACAGAATTTTAATGTAGTATATCTCTGGCACATTTTCATTGTAGGAAACACTTGTGTGCTTATTGGTTTCCAAAACTCCCTACTGAAGGAAGTGCTCTTCAAAAAACCAGACAATAATCTCATTAAAAGTGCAACTGTAGAAAAATGGAAATAGCAGGTTAGTAGTTTGTATACCTAAGGGCTTAGTCTTTGGTCAAATAAGCTGTCTAATAACTAATTTAAATCACTTGAGTAAAATGCCAGTGATGTTACACAGGTGGCTAATTGGCATATGAGGAAGAATCATACCTACCTAAGGTGGTTTTGAGAGAGAAGTTGCATGTCTTCTCCTAATACTACCCTGTCACCTTTAATTAAAGAAATCAGATGCTTTTTTTTTTTTTTAATGTGGGGGACTATTCCTCTTTCTGTCCTTGTTCATGTTTCATTTGATAAGAAAGTGCTCAATCCCAGCATTTAGAACTTCTGACCATAATTCTTGCTGTGGAATAGAATCCTTTGTAGATTTCATAATTTTGTGCTATACATGTAACGTAGGTTATGTGGCTAATTGATTAATGGAAAGGATTTATTGTTTTTGTTTGTTTATTTGCATTCAAATCAACAGCTTTGGTTTGTGTGTCTGGTAGAAAACCAGAGTTGCATAAGATGCTTCAAGCAGATTACGGGTAATGTGGCTGGCATATTAATCCAGAGATCTTAGTTGATGTTGACAGCAATTTCTAGACACTGCTGTGTGTTTCCTTAACTTTCAATTTGTGATTTTGCAGGGTATGAATACATGTTGCTTGAAGTTTGTTACTTCAAACAAAAGGAAACCAAACAACAAACCTTACTTTTCCTTTTCAGAAAAAAACAAAAAACAAAAATCCACCCACAGCAAATCTACTTGAGCTGTGAAGATCTTGTATTTATTAGCCTACATTCTCAAAAAATGTGAACAAAAGCTATGCTGCAGGGAGATATGCTTTACTGCTAACATGTGGATCATGGTTCAAAGATCTGTTGTTCTACCCCCAAATTTATGACTTAAACCCCAAGAAAACCTACCCAACTAAATAAGTAGTTATTTGAATGAGAGGGACTTGAGTTGTCTATTCAATGTGGCAGGTCAGTGTATTAGTGATGTTGTATCAAGTTGGTACAGTTTTCAAGAAATTTTAATGAGCCCTCTATTGTTTAAAATTTTTACATCTCTTTTGTAAAATGTCTTCCTCTTCCTACAATTAATATACATAATTTTACAGATTAAAATTAATAGAGTTTTGAGAGACGGGGATGTTTCTAAAACTCAAAAACTTTGTTACAATAGTGGTCTAATTAGGTGATTATGGGACGTGTTTTCTCTATGTATTTCAATTATGTTGACTCACGATAAACCAAGCATGTACTCTCTTAAATATATTTAAATGTCTGATTATCTTAGGTTTAAAATTTACTTGTTTTTATAATAGAAAATTACAAACTTTTTAACTTAGATATTTCAGACTCTATAGAAATAAGAAAAAAAATTCTTTAGAAACAACTTCACAGTTTAAAGTATTTGATGTTGAATAAAGAAGAAACAAAATGAAAATGCTGTGTGTATGTAGCAGCTGGTATTAAAAGCAAAGAAACTTTTTTGTAATTTGTCTGTTAATGGAATAACTGGTAAGAGAGCTTAACAGTTCTAGAAGTAGCAGATATGATAATTTTGTTTGGTGGTGGAAGCCAGAAGACTGAAAAGATTACTTTCAAAAAATTTTAAATTTTCTTGTAACTTTTGTGTAGTTTCACAGCTTTCACCAGACCAGCAACTGGTGAAATACTGCAAGGTGGGAAGCAAACACAACCAAATGGAAATGATGCTCCTGTTGCTCCCATCAAGGTCATTGCTGCTTTGGTGCATTATCAGTCTGGGCCTGGAGCATTGCCTGGGACTGCTGCAGCCCTGGCTTGGCTTTCCCCAGAGCTGCTGTATGTGTGGACATATATGTTTAGTTTGTTATTTATGTCTCATTATATGAGCCTAGGTGTAGCTCACAGCTAGTCTGGGAGATCACAGTAGGATCATGGATTATATTTTTAAAATAGAACATGTTTTAAGGTGTGTGATGATCTGTAGGACATGCATGGCAGTACTTGAGGAGTTTGGTCGTCCAATACTTGACTCATTGAAAGAGATCAAAGCTTGGGTCAGACATTACTGCAGTTTACTTTTTCACAGGTCTGAGTAGGCATGTGCTTCATCACAGGACTGGACTTGTATTTGTATCCTGCAGGCTTGCACCCTAGTTGGTTTTCCTGGTTTAGCAAGAAGGTTTTGCAGGTCATGGCTTGAGCAGCCTGGCACCTGTTCTCTAAACTGCAAATAACAATTTAAAAAAAAAATACCCCAAACAACAAATTATAATTATTTATTATTAAAAACAAATTTAAAACTGAAGATTTTTCACCTGCATGATTATTTGTCCCAGTTGCTATCTTATTTTGAAAAGACCTTGGATAATTTTTTGTGATTTTTTTTTTCTTTTTTTTTTTTACTATTTTAAGGAAAATGAGCTGATGTACTCTGTAAGTAACTATATTTCCAGTGCTTGTCAGGTTTTGACACAGTGTTTGATCAAATATCTCATTATATCAGTGAAGTATTTCTCACACTGATCTCTCTGAGGTAGTGATTATTTGTATTTTATAGAGGAGATCAGGGAGATCAAGTAACATGTCTGTGTTAACATGAAGTCTGTGCTACAGCTGGAAATTCCTCTAAATCCTTGTCTGTCAGCCTAACCACTTAAGACTTCCCTTCCCCTGAGATAAAGGCACCCAAAGCCAGTTTTAAGCTGTATTTAAATCCTCTGACATACTGTAAGAAATAACTTAGCTTTTGGGTTATTAACTTCCTGCAATTCTGTGTCATTCATTATTGAGGAACTGCAAGAGAATGATTCCTGCTCAAATCCACATGTGAGCTGGAAGCTGTGTTTACTGTCTTTCATGCACTCTGAGATGAAATAGGAGTTGTAGATACAATTTATAATTAAACCAATTTCCAATGTTGCTCACTTATTCCATGTTTTTTCTTAACCTTAATACTAAGAGTAATAAAGATTTTGTGAATAGAGAAGTACCTGTGTTGCACTCATGTGTTCATGTGTTCACTCATCCTGTTAAATGTGGTTTTTGTTGGCATTCCATGAATTGACCTGTTACCCTCTGGTGCTGCAGCTGTTCCTAAAAAAGGACGTCCCATTTCTCGCGTGATAGCTTGCATAATGCTGACAAGAGAGAAAGTTGTACTATTCCACATTAAAGCAAATATTGTTCATCTGATTATATTGCACAAAACCATTAATATTATTTTGTGAAATGTTTTTGAACAGTGTAAGATTTATTTTCTTTCACTTGAAAAATTAAATGCTTAAGTTGCCTCATTTGAAAAATAAGATTAAATTTCTTTCCTCCCCTCCAAACACACTCTTCTAATATGCTTTTTTGTACAAATGGTCATGATGAGTTTGGTTGCTCAGGGCTACATTGCATGTGCTCAGTCAGCCTGACTGTGTGCTAAGCATTTGGAATGGTTACCCATGCGCAGAGCATGGTTTTGCAATGTGTGACAAAGATTTGACCTGACAGTTTTACAGTTGTGCAGTGCATGGGGGTTTAGAGCAGCAAAAAGGGGCATGAGGGACTGCATGGCAGAGACCTGTGCTGTTCCTACTACCTCTGCAGCAAAATTGTGTTAATGTCAAAAAAAGCTTGTTTTGTTCAGCCTTTCTTCTCTTTTCTGTTTTTCTTGAGATGGGCTAGACAGGGAGCCATCTGTATTTTTACTTTGTTTAAAATACTGTCAAACCAGCTGCGTTTTAATGAGAGACATCATTAATTACTATTGGAAGTAATTTCATTTGTCTTTGGTATCTTATTTTTCATTTCAAATTGGAGATTCTTGCATTTTGTATTGTGAACTACTTCCTTATGCTCTGCTGTAGACTGACATGGAACATTCTTCTTTCAACACTTATCAAGTTATAATAAAAGCATTAAATAACTTTGTGAACAATTACTGGTTATAGGGATGTAGTGAACTTAAATGTGAACTATTTCTGACCTCTTCACCACAGAGACAAAATACATCACACAAGTGTATGACAGCTTGTAACTTTACATGTCTAATCTGCTACATGGTAAAAAATAAAAAAGGTTATTTAAAAGGGGTGCTGAGTAGGTTTTCCTTGGTTCATCTGGAAAATTTCTCTGTAGTGTTTTCTTTTGCATAACATGTTTTCTTTCTGTGAAAGAAAAAGTCAAAAGTGACTACTTTTGAGTTGAGAGCAAATAACACCAAAGTGTGCCACTAGAAATTAGGTAGCCTAAATAGCAAACAGGAAAGAGGTCCAAGTGATTTTGAGGGTAATTTAATGAATGCATTAATTAGCCCTTTTTGCTTTTAAGCAAAGATATGGTTGTTGCTTTTATTTTCATAGTGGTGTGGTGGTTGGAACTCAGATATTCTACTGGATTTCTTACTGCATGTTTTCTGCTTTGGTCCTTCATTATTTTATTCCGAAAAAATGTCAGGAATTATTACCTAGAGGCTTAAATTTATAGCTTGTGGCTTGTTTGTCTGTTTGTCATGTAATAATGAAACCTCAGCTCAATTTCTTTGTTAATAGCAAAGTTATCTAAGCACTTAGGTATTTCTTAAATACTAGAGAGAGTTTACCCTTTCTGCCAGCATACAGAAAATTAAATTTTGTGGTTTACCCATACATTTCCTTTTCAGTTCCTTTACAGCTGAATATACCTTGCCTATTGCATTTAACCAGGTGGCAAAGCCTCATCCTCTTGTAGAAGTAGTATCATGTGGTCTTATACTTCTTGCTTAGTCTTGCAACATGCTTATGTCAGCATAGTCTGTGTAGTATTGCTGGTGTGTTTGAGAACTGTAGTTATGTGCAGGCAAGCTGTATCTGCTAGAGATAAGGAGGCTGGTTGGTGGGTGAATTTCACCCCTGACAGCAGCTCTGTCTGCTGTGTATTGCTGCTGCATTCAAAAGCACACACACCTCACCTTTGGCTCTGGAAATCAGTTTGCCTGCAAACAGGAGCCAAAGGAATTGATGTTAGCAAGGTCAAAGGGCAGCCCTGAAAGGGGGAAAGAAACAGGTGGAAAATTAAGAGATGCAGCTAAGTACCTGATAGGGTCAGTGAGCAATAGTAGGAGGAATGTGAGAAGGCAGGAGAAAATGCAAGTAACAGCTGACGGGAAGGAATTACCTGAATTTGAAAGGAAATGGCTCTGAGGAAGGCAAGTGTATATCTGAACAATAACATTCATAGAAAATATTAGTGTTTTCAGAAGCAGCATTAAAGGCAGCAGTTGTAGATACCAATGAAGTATCTATCTATCTGAAGTCATGTCCAGATTAAATTTTGACAGCGAAAAAAATCTCTTCGGTAGGAGCAGCATCTTCTCTCCAGTCAGTTTAGTAGTAGCATATTATTGCTGTTTGAAAACTTTCAAAATGCAGACTTTTAATTTCTACTGTTTGAGTCAGAATAAAATGTTGTTTTGCACTTAATTTACTTGTGTCAGTAGAATAATGAATGGTGGATTAAATAGAGAGGACTGAAGATAAAGAGGGGGAAAAATCATTGCACACTAAGATTTAAAATAAAACTGAAAAATAAGACTCCATAGTGAAAACTAGGAATCATAAAACTAGTAAGAAAAGTTTTGTGTTCAGAAACTTTTGTGATGGGTTTGTGGGAGCTGAGCAAGAGAGAGTAAGATCCCTGTGCTCTTCCAGAGTGCCAGAGTAGGTTCTCATGAACTTGTGTTTATTCATGCTTCTGAAAGTTTGAGTTAGAGCTTGAAAGAAGCTCAGGCGTCTATTTTGATGTATAGTTTTGTAGAGCTGGAAGAGCCTTACTTGAAGACCACACAGTGGAGTCCAGGAGCTCTTGCTCATTTTGATTTTACACTGCTTTGACAAGGAAAATTTGAATCTAAGAGCTTTTAAGGAGTTATTGCCTCTATGGTTTGGCTTCAGTGTTCGTCTTGTCTTGTCACCTCCTTAAAAGTGTCTTTCTTTAATCTGTTGTGGGTTCTTGTTTTTAATGAGCTTGTGTAAGTTTTGCAGGTGAAATGCTTTTGGAAAGAGCCACCTGTTAAGCACAGTAACTGGCCAGTTGTTGAGAAAAATACTGAACAGAAATGCATTTAAATGCAAACTCTCAAATTAACTCCATCTTGTTATCATCTGAGGGTTTACTTTTTGTTTATCACCCAGTTATAGCTTGACTGGTGACTGTAATAGTTCAAGGTTTGCCAATTGTAATATATTTACCTTTTTTTGTGAAATAGAATTAGAACTAAAAGTAAAGCAGGCCTAAAACTTAAAAAGGGAATAAAGAAAAAACTTTATTAACAACACAAAGAATAATAATAATAATAAATTCAGAACAGATTTTCAGACCAGTTCCTCTTCCCCCCTTTGTTACAGCTTAACAACATACTGGGACACTTCAGTCAATTCCTTACTTAAATAATCTCTTTCAGTTCACTTTAGGGAGAGGAGTTTCTTTTTGTTTAGCTATAAGGATCTTTTACCAAGAGAGGAAATCGCCAGTTCTTTCTTGACTCCACTTTTTCATGATTAACAGCTGCCCAGGATCTGCTATCATGAATTTCCTCCCACTTTACTCTTTTCAGAACTGAGCTGCAGGCCATGTTAAAAAGTCACAGGGTATTACTTTTAAGGATGAGCTACTCAAAGGCAAAAGTTCTCTTCAGCTCTTTTATCTCTGTTCATTCCCAGGAACAGAGATCCCCTTTTTCCCTCGGGGCAAAGGATCTTCCGAACACCTCACACTTCACGCCCCCCACCGTCTTTTTTTTTCATGGTTTAAAGGAATTCTTTAGTGTAGTACAGTCCACTCCTATAACTTACAAGAAGATTTTTCAGCCAACCTTCACGGCGTCTCCTCATTCTCCTTCCATCTAGAAACTTCGCTTTTCCTTCATTGACTTTGGTGTATCCTTTCTGTTCTTCTCCCTCTCACCCAAGGAAGGATGGAAAGTCTGTCAATCCTATCTGAGCATTGGAAAAGTTAAAATCTCACCCAGAAGTTGCAGGGGCTGTACCAGGCCATGCCGGAGCTGTATCAGGATCTCAGGGTGCCCAGGCCGTGCTGGGGGGGCCGGATGGAAACTGCAAAGTGCACGCAGAGGAGAAATGGGTGCCAAGGCCGTGTGTCCATGGCTTTCCCCCGGCGCTGCCCGCCCCCAGCTCCAGCCGCAGCCCGGGGGTTCTCCCTCTGCCCTGCCCAGCACACAAAGCCCTGGGGGCTCTCCCGAACCGGGCCCGGCTGCCTCCCCCCAGCCCGTGAGGGCGGCCGGGCGGGCTCGGCCACCCCAGGGCTGCTCCGAGCCGGGGCAGGGCAGGGCCCCCCGAGCCACGGACACACCGGGAAAAGGGCCAGGATCTCAGCAATGGGCTCGGCTTCTTTTGGTTATCGGGGCTCCTGGTTGGAAACGGGGCCCGGCAGCCTCCCGAGCCCAGCCCTGCCTGGCTCCACAGGAGAGGGACCCGGGCCAGGTCTGTGTTACCTTGTGAGAGGATGGAAATGAATGAGAGCTTTCCCGGGGTTTACTTGCTTCAAATGTGATTCACAGAGCGAACCGACTTTTCCAATTGGTTTCTCAGGCTGTCAACAACTAAACCAGCCTCCAACTGGTCCCATCAATTCACAGAGGAAGTTCTCTTGGAGAAAAACTTCCTAGTGTGCCCTCCCCCCAGGGTAAAACCAGCGCAGTGACATTAAAAATCATCATCTTGGAGGAAGATAGAGCTAAGTCTGCCACCTCAAAGCAGCATGTATTTGTGCAGCAAACACGGGGCTTGTATACTGGAAACCTGCCACAGCGAGGTCTAGGGGGACCTATAGGCTAATCTCATTCTCTAATTTCTCTTTTCTGCTTATGAGCACAGATTTGATTCTTTTACAGACTGGGTGTTTTTGGCCACAATCCTAATTAATCCTAGATGCTGGAGCATTTCTCTTTTCTGTCATGGATATAGAGGACTGTTGTGAACAGCAGTGTGGGTGTTCAGCAGTCTTATTTGCATGTGCATTGTATGTCTCAAACTACCTATGCTAATAATGTTGCTTTATTTCTCAAGAGCATGTCATTCCCTGTGGATATATTGAACAGTTCCAGTCATGAGGACTTGGAGAACTCAGCAGAGGTCTACCTCTTTCAGCTTCGGTGGGGGAATCCAAACATCCCTGAATTCTTCTCTCTGCCAGATCACCGCAAGGTAAAAACCAACAAATACAGTAGTACTGGTGTTCTTAATGTCCTTGTAGATCTAAGATTTAGCATATCCAGTCCTATTGAATTTCAGAATTACTTCATCAAAGCTTTTATATTTTCCAAATTCAGAATTTGTGCATTAGACTCTACTTTTTTCACTCTGTAACTGGGTTTAAATCTAGGTTTCAGTTACTGTGTGCTGCTAAAAGGCAATGGATCTGTATATATTAAGAAATTTTTTAAAACCCCAAAAAACCCAATCTGACTGTAGCCCTAAATTTTCAGCTCACGAATCAAACCTCACGCATTCTCAAAAACCTATCATCACTAAGGGGTTCATGATTTACTTAAGATAACTGGCTCTTTTTGTTCCTCAGTCGTTCAGCATTCTTCATGTTTGCGTTCAAGTTTTGATTAATAAGCTTCACTAATTTCAAAAGTGGGTCTTTTTTCTTTACCTGAAATATTCTGTGCTGTTATTGAGCTCTATTAGAGAATAGCTGTGACATTTTAAACACTTATCCCTTGTGTGATGAGTTAGTCAGTGTTGGTTCTGTCCAGATGAATGCTTGTATTAGAACTAGTACCAGTAAAACCAGCAGTTAATAGCTTTACTGAAAAGTGAGCTGAGAGCATTTTCTTTGGGATCTAAAGGTTGGTGCTGCAAATTCTTTGGCAGAAACAGAGTCTTGACTACTTTCCTGCATTTATGCAAGTGCTATGTGCCTAAATGTTTGCTTGTATTACTTCCTCATTTGTGGCAATAATATCTTAAATTTGTTAAGCAAATCTCTCTACCACACCATTCACTTTTATTATATGTTAATTGAATAATGGAAGCATGTGAATTTAAGTATCAAAATGCATCTCCACAAAGGTACTTGAATCCTTAAAAGAAGCTTATTTGACTGATTTCTTGTGTTTTCTGAGGAGGAAAATCAAGTAGACAACTTCAGAGTTTCTAACATATGTGTAACTTCAAGGAACAAAACCCTTTTGAATTTGCCTTCCCACTGTAGCACATTATAACTTGTTAATGAACACAGTTTTGTTTTGCCAGTTTGTTTCAGTGCTTGACTGACTGCCTCATTCTTCTGTTGGCTTTGAAAGCTTACACAGTTGGGACTGTTGAAGTGAACGTAATGCTGGCTCCTGCGCACCTTTCTTCACTTGCGCACACAAATGCAAACTGTTGGCAGAAGAGAGATGTACAAATTAGTGTAGCTAAATCTGCCAGAGCATGAGAGTCTGAGCTCTTCAGATGTAGTTTGTCTCTAGGAAGATGTGTCTAAAGAAAGGGCTGAAGTCTGATATTTGTCTTTTACAATTAGCTGTTAAGGACTTGATTTTCAATATTCTTCTTGTTTACCTTGATAAATGTTCTCTGTGTATTTTACTACTGTTGTTTGAGCAAGATTCTACTCAATTATTCTACATTCTTGTTTCAGGTGCCTATTAGCTTGACATCTGTGGGCTTCGTTCCTCTTTATGGTGAAGAGCACACACACAAAGTTCTCGCACTGTTTGCACCATGGGACTCACTCACAGGTTTAATTTGAAGTTTTTTATCTCTGTATTTCTTTTTATTTATTTTTTTTTGTGAAAAATGCATGTAACCAGGCCCTTGGTCATTTCATGCTACTGTAGCCCATAATTTTTCCATTGTGCATTTGTTGTTCTTTTTGTTTGCATACTGTATTTTTTTTGTGGTGGATTTATATACACAAGTGCTAGAACTTTGCACACTAATCAGATCACCACTGGACCCATTGAATTCAAAAGAGTGCTTGTCTAGACCATAGTACAGCATGTGTCTCTTGATCTCTTTATATATGCTTTACCTCTCCAACAGATAGGTATTTATTGAACATTCTTAGAATCAATTAATTTGCACATGAATTTAAATGTTCTTTAGTAACAGTGATTGATCAGTGTCATGTGTAAATTTGTCTTTAGCTTAAAATCCCAGTATAACTCTGGCTGAGGTGACAGTTTTGGTGGGTTTTCTCTTCCCTTTCTTCCTTCCTTCTTCCTCTCCTTCCAGTTCTCCACATTTCCTTCTTCCATTTAATGCCATGTATATGGTTGGAAAATATGCCACAAATGCCTGTGGATCACACTCTTCCTAACTGCTGCTCGCATGGCTATCAACCTTTTTACATTCATCTAACTCCCTAAAACTTGCACAGTTTCAATATCAATATCCATTATCCACCTAATAGTAAAATACATGTATGAGTTAGTCTTGACAGGCAGTTTTTAGTGGAAGGAGATGTTAGAGCACATCTAACACAGATGTGAGAAGGATAGTGCTTATGTCCGAAAAATAGTTAGTGTACACTAGACCACAAAAAAATCCTGAACCCTAAACCAAAACAAACAAAAACCTCCTAGTGTTTATTAGTCTCAGTTAATCAGAAAAGATTTTAGACTAGGGTGCATTTCATATGGGTGGGGTGTACAGTGCCCAATTGGTTGTGCTAGGGTAGTAGGAGCTACATTAATATAGTGCCATCTAGAAGATTTCTGATGTGATTGCTACATTGTTATTCATGAGTATTTAGCAACTTTAATGAATATGTTTATTTTGTAATGGTAAGAATCACTAACTTTTTATTTCCCTTGTTTCTTTCAAGCTGTAGCCCTGTATCTTGCTGACCAGTGGTGGTCAATTGATGACATTGTGAGAACATCTGTCCCTACTAGACAGGGGCTTCATCAGGTAAAGCGCTCCAACATTCACCTAGCAGTTAATTCTATACTTCAAGATAAGGGCAAATAGATAGTATGCAAGATATTACATGTATTAATTTCATTTAGAAATGAGAGGGCTGCTGCAAGGGAATAGAGGAATAGGTAGAAGGGGGAAAGGAACCTCAATGTGAAGATAGTGTCTAGAGCAAGAATGACTTCTGTACAGCGGCTTAATACGTAGGCAACTTAGATGTTAGCTGTATTACCATATTTTTCTTTATTCTTTAGAATATTGTGATCTGGTTGTGTTGAAACATAGAATAGTAGAACAGTGCATTGTACCATAGCAGTACCTGTTGATCTTATCAGGAGACCAGTATACCAAAAATACTGTCA
Source organism: Cinclus cinclus (assembly GCF_963662255.1). Lineage (NCBI taxonomy): Eukaryota > Metazoa > Chordata > Aves > Passeriformes > Cinclidae > Cinclus > Cinclus cinclus. The sequence goes on along the minus strand of NC_085084.1, from coordinate 60,380,225 downwards.
GGAATGTTTGTCAGAAGCAAGTTGGAGCTGGTGGCTTGCAGTGGCAGTACATGAGGTTTGGAAGAGTAAGTTGCCTAGTATCTGCTTTACTGCTCATTGTTGACCTTTGTTACCATGATTTAATCCTGCGTAGAAATTAATTTTCCAAAATTGGAGATACATGTTCTTCCAGGGGTGTAATTTATATGTACCCATGGAATCTGTTCCATGGGCATTTGTCTTTGATTTCTGCAATTTTTAACATTTTCTGTAGAGAGTTTGGCATGCAGCCTGGCTTTCCATGTACTTCTTAATGGTAGGAAAATCAGGAAGGCTGAATCTTCTACAAGGGAGGTAACAGCCTAAGCACTGGGAGAGATCACGTCTCCTTCCTTCCTTCACAATAAGTAGAATAGCAGTGAACTCAAATTTCACATATAAAAGGATCCCTGTAGGACAGAGGAAAGGATATTGAATTCCTTATTTCATGCCACGGAAACTGTTGTAACAAGTTTTTTCTCTGCATCATGTCCTGTTGCCTGCCACTCTGTCAGAAGTGATTGAGTGTGCCAAGTCCTGCCACCCTGAGGCTCATCACTTCTCCTTTGTAAGACTCCAGTTACCTGCTAGCCTGGGAATTCTGAGGCTGATGTACTGCTGTTGTGTTTCGTGAATGTTTCTTAAACACAAAAATAGTTTAGTTAGATCATAACATTGTCACTCCACTGCCCTTCTCCCAGATTTCACGTGTTGGATTGGGGGTGACACTGAAGACATGGAATATTCTCTATGGTTGTGATTTGTACTTAACCTACTGCAATGGCTTCTGAGCACCTTCTTGCTTTAACAAACCTCAGAGAGTCACCTTGCTTTAGCACTTACAGCCTTCCCTTGAGATCTGCAGCTGTGTTAAACAAGGTCTGTCATGCCATGGGTATTAATTAATCTGACCAATCTTCTGGTATGTTTTTTTCTGTGTTTCCTCAGGTGAAGTCTGTTGGAGAGAGAGTTGTTCTCTATGTTCTGAATAGAATTATCTATCGAACGCAAGAAATGGAAAGAAATGAGATCCCATTTCTCTGTCATGGTAGCAGCCACTATGCTAAGATCATGTGGAAAAAAGGAGAGGCTATTGGATTCTATTCCGTTAAACCTACAGGTAGAACATTTGAGGATTTTGGGATTTGGGCGGTAAAGGGGAGGAGATACAATATTCTTCAAACAAGTTATCAGTGGGCTTTATAAATCTTGCAGGCCTAATTGAGTTGGTATTTTCCTACAGTCATAAGCAATCAGGTGGCTTTTAAAATATCTAGCTGAAATACTTACATCCTTTAGCAATGTAAATTTTTAGATTACTTCACATTTACAAAATGTAATTAAAACGGTAAGAAATTTTGTATTCCTTGAAGCTATTTTGTTTTTCTTCTCTAGAACAGTTGTTTATAGTTGGATTGGACTGTGTGTCTTGAGTTAGCAAAAGCCGAAGGTTTTCTTTCAAAACATTTTCAAAATTTCATCCATGTTTGAGTGTATGCTTTATTCTCCAAATGAGTAGCCTGTGTGGAAAAGACCACTCTGTAAGCAGATGTTCTGAAAAGTGGTGGAACTCTTCAAACATCCCAAAGGATACCCAAGTAATGTAACATCTCTGCTCAAGTTTCCCTTGCTTGAAAAATGAAAATAATGGGCATTTACCATTAAAAACCATCTAGTTTCAACTTCCACCATGGGCAAGGACACTTTCCGCTAGACCAGGACCCCATCCAGCCGGGCATGAACATGGAATGGGGCATTCACAGCTTCACAGTTTGAACATTCCCTTTCAGGGATGGGACATTCACACCTTCTTTAAGCAACCTGTCACCACCCTCACTGTAAAGAATTTCTTCCTAATTCCCAATCTAAATCTACCCTCCTGTGGCTTAAGGGCACTGCCTCTTATCCTGTCACTACATGACCTTGTAAAAAGTCCCTCTCCAGCTCTCTTTTAGGCTCCTTTCAGGTGCTGGAAGGCTACAATTAGGTCATCCCAAAACCTTGTCTTTTCCAGGCTGAACAACCCCAGGTTTCTTCACCTTTCCTCATGGAGAGGTGCTTCAGCCCTCTGATTGTTTTCGTGGCCCTAAAATAAGTATGTCATGGGATCTAAAAACTACAAGATTGCAAAGACTAATTGGGTTGTATAGTCAGCTTTGTGTTGCATTGGCCTCATTAGAGAAGAGGGCAGCTCTTTGGCATAGTTCACAGATTCACTGAAGGGTCTGAGAATGAATTGGCTATTAATGGACTGTCTTAATGCCTTATATGCCATCCCTTTCTCACTGCTGAGTTCATAGCTACCCTTGGATAATCCTCTGATACTGAAGTACCTATGTGTTGTGACCATCTGTTCTGTGCTTGTTTAATTTTGGATAATAAGTTGTTTATGGGAGAATTTCAGTGTAAGATGAAATTATTTTTATAACTTTACTTACTTTATGTACTATTATATAGTTTGTAATTTTTATAACTTATAAAAGTCTTTATTTAAATATGCTAAAATCCATGCTGCGTCAGTTACATCATCCATACTGATGGGTATTTTTTCCCTCTGATTATTTCAGGAAGTGTTTGTAGCTATCCTGTTCATCAGAAGTATAAGTTGCCAGTGCTAGACACAATGTTTGTTAGAAAGAAACATCGTGGGAAAGACTCTGGTCTAATCATGTTGGAAGACTATGTGGATTCTTTTACTGAGGAGCCTCTTGGCCTACGATATCCGCTGTCATCCTTCCTGTTTACAGGCAAGCTCTTTAATTTTTTCTTCTGATCTTCTTTGTGGTTTCTTTACGTGTCCAAAATTAGTATTGTCAAACTCCATGTTTGTGGCGTCATTCTCAGGTTCTATGTTAAATTTTCTTCACTTTTGTAAAGGCTAAAAATCCTGATTTGTTTAAGATGGCATACTTCCTGATTCAATTTTTAATCCTCTATGTAAAACTAGATTATTTGAACTCTGTTGGCTTTCTGTTTCTGTGAAGTTTACCACTGTCCTGTTTCCCCTGCCAAGCCTGTAGAATGGGCTGAGGCGTTTCTGTTTGGGATCTAATGTGTATCTGCCTTGTTAGCACCTTTTTCTTGCTCACACCTAAACCTCAGGAGGTCACTTAATTAATGCTTTCTCTGAACTTATGGCATACTAGGCTCTGCTTTAACTTGCATATCAGAAGCCACAAGGAAAACACATTAGCAGCCTAAGAGGACTATGTCATGTAGGAAATTACATGAATTCTGGAAACCATGTTCTTGGGACTGTGTTCAGACAAGAAGAATATTGATTTTGCCCTGTTTCTCAAGGCATGTTCCTTCTTAGGCCATTTGCCAGGGTTCCTTCTATGAATGTTTTTATCTGGCCTCCTTAGCCAGTAGAAGTTCTCTGCTTTTCCAAACACCACAGTCTGTCACTGGATCTGGTAAGATCTGATTTGTTAGGCTTCAACCAGGAAAATTATTTGAGCAGAATTTAATGGCCAATTCATTTTTTTAGTCAAGAAATGACACTGTGGGGATCTTGTGCTCTGAAACTGTGCATCAGTGAAACAGGTGAAAAATTGTAGTTTCTCTAGCAATTACCAAAGAATAATGTCAAAACATACATGCCTCTTCACCTGTACGTTTGAGGCAGGTATAGAGAGAAAAGAGACAGAAGGACAGCAGCACAGAAAATATTCTGGAAGTGAACAGTGAATAACCATTCAATGGTACCATGTTAACACTCCCAGAGAGTGCTTGTCACAGGTGCCTACTACAGCGTGAGATGACAAAAAGCACTTGACTACATCCTCTGTTTAAGAACCATTCTGTCCTGAGCTGGGTCATGTAGTTAGTTGGAATAGTGACTAGTGAAGTCACAAAATTCTCAAGTGGGTACCAGGAAAAGAAGAAAATACCATTCATCTTTGTTTGCAGTTTAATATAATAGTGGAAAGTGTTTAAACCTATATTAAGAAAGTATTAATTAAGAAAGATGTGAAGGGTAAAGCAGTATTGTTTATTACGGTTGTATGAGTTTATTTCAAAACTGTTTATTTTGTTAGACAGTTCTTTCTATTGTTGTTTGTGTATGATGGTAGATTGCCAAATAATTTGATTTCAGATAAACTTTAAAAATAATATAGTGTTTTTTCCTGTGTTTGCTCAGCTTGTAAACAGTACCTTGAGAAGTACCCTGGGGATAAAAACCTTTTATGGCAAGTGGAGGGAGGAGGAGATTGGTTCCAGAGAAAGTCTATTATGTCTATAGTGCAAAAGGAAAATCTCAGAATTGCAGGTATGGATGCTTTTTGTTGTTTTCTGACACTTTGTAACAAAGTTGAATAAATACAAGAGTGACTTCTGTGAACAGTGTAGAAGCTACCAGAAAGATTTCTATTTGTCCTGGGACTTGTGAGATCATATTTGGAATGCTGTCATGTTTTAACCCTAGCTGGAAGCTAAGTACTATGCAGCTGCTTGTTCACCCTCGCCTCCCCCAGTGGGATGAGGTATCTGAAAAAAAAGTGGAACATGTGGGTTGAGATAAGAACAGTTTAATAATTAAAATAAGATAAAATATAATAAATATAATGAAAAGGGAGACAAAACCAGAGAAATAAAACCCAAGAGAGATAAGTGGTGCACAGTGCAGTTGCTCACTACCTGCTAACAGATGCTGAGCCAACCCCCAAGCAGCCCCTTCTAGCAACTGTCCCCAGTTTATATACTAAACATGATGTTCTGTGATGTGGAAGTTGGATTGTTGCTGGAGCCAGTTCTGCTTCCGTCACCACTGCGCTTGTTTGGTTTCACAAAGTTAATTCTTCATTGTTCTGTGTGACTTTTACTGTAATACCCTTAATAGTGCAGTTGAATGGCAATCAAGTTCAGATCCCCAAATTCAGAAGGGTGAAAACAGGTGCTGTGAGGTAGCCAGTTCAGTGATGGGCATATAACTCATCTATGAAAGAGGCAGTATGGAGTTTTATACAGCAGCATTGTACAATTTGTTTTTTCTCACTCAAAATCATATCTCCATAAGGACTATAATGGAATTCCCCATCATCCTGCAATACCTGGTAGGTGGATCCAGGTACCTGAGCAAATTCAGTTCCACAATTTTTTTTGCCTTTTTCTGAAGCAGGAATAACCCAGACTGTTTCCCCCTGCCTATTTATGTACACTACAGGAAATTTATCCCTTTCTACCATGTGCATAAGTTTGGACTGTGACATGTCAGACTGACTGTCAGATTGCCTAGTGTTTACTTAACTGGTGAATTTTATTAAATGTGTGTGTCAATGTTTGTTACCCACATATCCTGGAGCAGTGGGTGGCTGGACCATCAGTCTGTTAAAATTTTGTTTTTCTGGAAGCTAGATGCATGACAGAGAGTGTGATATTCCCACTCAATGCCATGGTCTTTGGCCCACTTGTCTGTTATGTTGTTTAGCAAATTAATCCCACTGTCTCATTCTGGAATTTCTGGAACACTCTGTCATCTTCTTAAGGTTTCCTTCTTAAGCCCACTGTTCCTGGTGGTGTCATGGGGTTCACGCTGTGTTTTCTCCTCTCTAGTGGTTGCTTCCACCTTTATAAACACATGACATTTTCCTTGGAGTTTTGAGGGAGTGTGATCTGGAGTCTATATGCCTAGTCTCCCCAGCTGAATATTTTTATTTCAGTTGTCCTTCTCCATACTAGAGAGGCTTTAGCCACTTGGTCTGTTTAATTGCAGTGCATGTTTCACATTCACGGATAATCTCTGCAATTGTGTCCATGGTTGAGTCCACCCCTGCTTCATGTGTCCATCTAGAATTTGCATCTCATCCTTGATTATCTGAGGTGTCATGGGTGCACCAAGCTAGCAATATTTTTCCTTTATATTGATCCACCTGAGTCACTTCAGTCTTAGCAGCCTGGTGCACTTTCTGGTTGTTCCGATGTTCCTCTGTGGCCCATTCCTTGGGTACCTCAGTCTCCATGTAAGGTACTTTCACAGCCAGGTTCTCCACCTAGATAGCAGTATCTTATCACAATGTGGCAGCTCAGGTGGCCTTACCTTTTTGTTGCCTTCCTCCATCCTTCTTCCAAGAGGTTGCTCTTCTTCCATCGCTGCAACCACCCCACAGGGCATTAGGCACTATACGAGTCAGTATAGAACTAAAATATCAGCCATTTTTCTCATTCAGCAGTGTCTAAAGCTAGCTGAATGGCCTTCACCTCTGCAAACTCACTTGATTCACCTCCTCCTTCAGCAACTTGTTGTAGGAGACTCAATCTCTGATCCTTTCCTACAATGTGGCACAGCAATCAGTAAATAAGGCATATTTTTTCTCATTTTCTGGTAATTTATTACACAGCGAGTCCTCTTCAGAATGGGTCATCTTTTCCTCTAGTGATATTCCAAAATATTTTCAGGCCAGTCCTGGATCACTTTCAAGATTCCTGGACAATCTAGTTGGTGCAGTTTTTCTGCTGGTGTACCACTGTGGTAGTGACTGGCACTGTCTGTCACTTTGTCACACAACAGAAGGGTCCTCTGAGAGAAAATGCCAGGCAGACAGATGCCTAATTTCCACTGTCTTCAAGGCAGCTGTAGTGAAAAACCAATTATACTCTTTTGGGTCCTTGAAATATCCTCTTTTGAAATAGTCCATGCCAAAGATACACAGAGTCTTTGGGTCAGTCACAGTGGCATTCTTTTACCACTCATTCCCAGTCAGGCTAGTCTCAGTCTCCAATATAGTCAGCTGGTGGGATCACCCTGTCACTCCAGAACTACAAATGGGTTCTTCCCCTCTATAGCATGATGGCATTATGGCATACTGGGCACTAATGTCTGTTAGAGCCTTATACTCTTGTGGGTTTGACATTCTAGGCCACTGGATCCTCACATTCCCGTGAACTTTACTGATCCTCTTCTCCCATTGATGGGAGGCAGGGCCCTGTAGTACAGGGTATAAATTTCTCCACCCATTTCTTGTAAAAAAGGATGAGAATTCTTTACTATAGAATCGGGAACAAGATTAGCCATTCCACTGTGTCTGGGGAATTGCCTACTGGAGACTGGAGCAGCAATTTTCCGAGAATTCACATTTGTGATTGTTTTTCCTTGTGGTTCACATCCCCATGCCTCTAGGGTGGAGGTGGATTTTCCAACTCATATTTTCATATCCTTTCTGTGGTCCCACAGGATTTTGAAAACTACGGTGTGTAGTCTTTATCTTCTTTCTTGAGGAAAAGAATGCTCTCTAAATAGCTGAGATACTTGTCTGTACAGGTGGGGAGTAGAACCTGTCTTCTTTTTGTTGCTGGAACTCATGGAGATGTTTTTCATACTTTTTTAATGGACTTTTTCACAACTGAGAGGCAAGTCAGGTAGGAAGAGAGATTTTCTTTGTATTCCCAGAGTTAGGAAACCACTTCATCCACTGTGGGTACTTCTTCATCTCTCCAGGTCATTAATACCAGTGAGCTGGTACGATGATGGTGTGCCACATATACAAATATCTACCATGTGGGTTATGTCCATTGGACTTTGTCTAGATCTGTATGTGACTGCATGTTCTTTGGGTCATAGCAAATCATCTGTAGCACAACTAGCTCCCTCAGACACCTTTCTCTTCATGGTGGTCCACTTGCCTGGGTGACATGGCAAGTCATCTTGAAGATCTTTCCTTCACACTTGACAAGCAACTAAGTGCCACACATCTGCTTGTTTCCCCCTTAGTCGGGTGGGAGGACAGTCTGAAAAAAATGTAAAACCTCTGGATTGAGACAGGAACAGTTTAATAATTGAAATCAAATTAAACAGAAGCATAACATAACAATAACCATAATGAGAAGGGAGACAACAAAACCAGAAAAATAAAACCCAAGAGAGAGAATTGATACAGAATGCAAGGTGCAGTAATTAGCCCCTCCCAGTTTATAGACAGGGCTTAACAACGTGGTATGGAATATTACTTTGGTCAGTTGTCCTGACTGTGTCTCCTCCCCAGCTTCTTGTGCTCCTGCTCACTCAGCATAACAAAGTGAAAAGTCTTTGAATTAGGTAAACCCCTATTTGGCACAACTAAAGCATGAATGTGTTATCTCACACTAAATTCAAGAGAGAGCACTGTATGAGCTACTAGAAAAAAAGTAACTCTATTCCATCTGAAAGCAGGACAAACGGTTGCTATATAAAGGTACTAATTTTTTCTGTTGCTGTTTTAAAATCTTCACAGCAGAGGCCTCAAAGAAGGAAAACAAGAGTTTGCAAGCAGAGGATAATTTTCATCAGTCTGCAGTATCTGAAGGAGGTGGACCAAGGACTGAGGTAGCAACACAACTAAGTGTAGGTGGACAGTCTGTTACCTCTTTTGTTGATTGTGTTGTTACTGAAAAAAGTTACGAGAAATTGTCATTACAACTGAATTTGTCATAATGTATATAAAAGATAAATGGTTTTGTTACTTTCTATGTGGATGTAATCCTTCTCAGTGATGCAATGCTAATGACTAAGATGGATTGGTGTTTTCTTTGTTTCGGTTTTGGTTTGGTTTTTGGTTTTGGCTTTTTTGTTGGGTTTATTTATTTTTGTGGGCAGGTGGTGTTTCCTGATGCAGGTAGAGAGTATGTGCTGCAGCTGTCAGGGTCTGCAATTTGAGCCATTTACTAGCAGAGAGATTATATTAGGGAGAGTATTTCAACTGTCTCTGAGATTAAACTCTTTAGAGTGGCTGTTTTTAGAGGTACATATCCATGTCACAGTTCAATACAATTGCTAATGTTAAGCTTGCACAGAGAGTTATGCACTGTCCACACAAAAAGACTGCAGCTTTCTTTGGATGTATTTGATATAGGCAACCAGATTACAACTGTTCATGGACATGTCGTCATGAATATATTTGGGTCATTAAATATTATTAAGCTCTTCCTTTATTTCATTTGTGTTATGAAGCCATATAGAATGTGCTTAACAATCATTTATAGCTCCAATTACCAGGAGCATGGATTAAGGACGCTTTAAGGACTGTCTCTATTATTGACATGACCATGCTTTCATAGAAGTCAGTGCTTTAGTTAAAAATGGGAAATAATAGCTAAATCAATACTCTCATATATTAATATTTAAACTTTAGATTTGGAATTTAAGTCAAGTTTTACCAATTGAGAAAATTACTGATTCCCAAAGCAAAACTGGCAGAAAAGTAGTGATGTTTTTAATCTCTCAATGACTGGAAGCAATAACTCTTAGTTGTCTTTCATTTGTAACAGTGTCTCTAGCCTTATGTCTGAGTTTTAGAAAGATTCCAGTAATAATCATATCAGCAAAATGATCTAAAAACTTGCATGTTTTGCTTATAGAGCTGTATGGATACACTTGGAGAAAATAGCAGAATGATAGTAGTTCTTTTGATTTTTGTTGCTGTGAGTTAAGAATTCAAGTCCTGCTTCTTGCCTTTTTCCAGAGGTAAAAAACAGTAGGTACCAAGGTGCTCCAGCTCCTCATGGCTTGGTAAAACTGCTGGCAGCTCTAAAATTGGCATCTAAAGTATCTATAAGCAGTTCTGTAGTAGTTTGAAAATTGTTGGACCACCTAAGAAAGTAAAATACCCAACAGTCCCCAAACCATGAAAAAACATTCCCCAACTTTAATTTTCACCTTTCACCTATTTTGTTCCCTATTTTGCATTTTGCTTCTAGAATAATTTGTTCTTAGTTTAAAAATTCTTACGTATTTAATATTCACTTGAAACTACTTCAAATAGCAGAATATAGACATGGCCAGTTTTTTCCATCCTTCTTCCACAGGAAGTGAGACTGCAAAAGTGGACCCAGGATTCTGATAGTTGCTGTTGCAGATTATTACTAGCAACTAAAAAAACCAATTATATATATTATTTTATTTTAATGTGTATAGCTGATATTCACTTTACTGTATTGAGTACTGAATCCTCGGTTAACTTGCAGAAAAAAATCAAGGAATTGGGATGGTGTGGAGAAACAGGAAACAAAAAAAGCTCTAGGGAGAGGAATCTAAGCAGCCTCTTGTGCTGACTGTGCATGTAAGCTGCATTACTGATGACTCATGTTCTGTTTTTTTCGTTTTTCTTTTTACATGGGTTGCCACATTCTGTTGGATGCCATGATAAAAATAAACCTATAGAATAGGATATAAGTATAAAAATAAGACTTTGCAATTAAATTTTGCCAACCTTTTCAGTGTAGTCCTTTGGGTTTATACAGAAAGGGCAAACAAACAGAAAGAGGCTCCTATAATTGAATTATATGGACACCTGTTATAGACAGAACTGTTAGGAAAAGATCTTGGTAGTATTGTTTATAGTGACAGGTCACTTTCAAATCTTATCTTCTGCATTGAGACCAGAAGTAAAACACAGAAAAACTAGTCATCCATGACATAAAGTAAACTTTTAAAAAATACTAAATCTGTTGAGAAAAAAGACTTAGATATAAATTAAAAATGTTGCAACTGTTTTTTTTTTATAGGATCATTACTATGAAGTAGTGCTTTAGAAATATGCAACTGTAGGTAGGATTAAAGAGGTATTTTAGTCAATTCAAAAAAATTTAGAATAACATGAGCTTTGCTTTTGCTCCACAGGCTGACTCTCAAAAAGGTAAAGAATCAACAGATGTCCATGCAAGCACATCTGAAGGTAAAAATAACATTTATTATCAGTATTGCAATTAGTCTAGATCAATAGTTTAGAAGGCTATTTTACAGCTTTCCATTTTACTTCTTTCATCTGTAAAAATGGATGTAAAAACATGCTTTCCCCTCAGGTGCTGAGACTCAACCCACATACCTTTTAGAGGAATTCAGATAAAATTGTTATAAGTCTTGGTAAAGATACTATTCAGAAAAATATGTACCACAACAAAATGCTGTTTTAGTGGCACTCAATTTCTTTCAGAACTTTTTTGGGTGGGGAGGTTTTATAAAGATCTTAGACTGAATTTGTTAATTTGATTTTTTTGTTTGTTTGTTTGTTTGTTTTGTTATTCTCCTAAGACCCTAATGTAACTTCTGTTTCCATCTGGACACGAAGCAGCAATTTAAAGCGTCAGAGGCAAAATAAAAATAGACAGGAACCTGTACTTGAAGCTTCTCAACGAGATGAGGAAAATGCTCTTCTAGTGTCCAAAAGCAGGTACCAGGAGCCCATTTCTACTGATTTCTTATTTTGTTGCTTGGGCAGTCACAAACATTCGTGTCTCAGAGTATGCAACTGGTATTTCTTCTCCTTTCTTCCTACTTTACCTGTTTGGTTTAAAATCACTAAAAGTAAAGCCCAATGCAAGAAAGGAAGAAAGAAAAGTGAGACATCATTTGAAGAGTGATTGCACCAAAATGTATTACCTGTGAAAGCTCAGCAGATGCTACAAATAATAGAAAAATAGGGAAGGCTGAGTGTCCTGTTGTAACTAATCTGTACAATGATAAATATATTTGTATTCACAACATAGTTCCTTGAGATAATACAATTGGACTTGTAGCCATAATACTCTGTGTGGTCTTTGAGGAGGTATCCCTTTCCAACTTCTTATTATGGTTGATATATTGCAGTAAAATATATCTAACTGTCCAGCTGGAGAGCTGGTTACTGCTTATCAGCTAGCAGTAAGTGTTGTGGGCAGCCATGCCCACATGCAAAAGGAGAGCCCTTCGCTCAGACAGTGTTTTAAACCATCATGTCTGATCTAACATCCTGAAAAGAATCAAAAACATTTCCAGTTTAAATGATATTAACCTGTGTAACAATCATCACATGTGGGTGTGAAGAGTAGTATGACTTGTGTGCCAAACAGTTCTTACAGGATGGGGCTTGGAGTAATAATTTGCACTGGCTTTCCATTCGGAATATCTGTTTTAAGTAAATAAATAGCACTTTCATCCCTCATAGGCACACTGTGCCCACCCCACCCTGCTCCATGTGTATGTCTCCCTCTCATTCTCTTCCAAAGAAACCCACTTCGACCCCCAAAGCCACTTCTGACAAACTGGATAACTTGATTATTTTTAAGGAAATCACTCAAGCTTTTTCCATGAGGTTTCTTCAAACAGTATTAGTTGTGGGGGTTATCTTTGTGCAGTTGAGGCCTTCAACTAGGTACTGCCTATTTTTTGTGTTTAAACTGCTCTGTGGAATTACAGATACAGTGTTGCTGTACTGCACTGCCAGTGTACTGCCCTAAGCTGGTACAAACAGGTTAAATGGCACAGGTTCCATGCTGCCACAGCTTAAGAAATGCTGTTACTACTAATAATTGGCAAGTTTGTATGTGAGAGGACTAACCTGATGCTGAATGTCTGAATACTGAATGTCAAAAATACTGAATTTTTTTAAGCAGAGCTAAGCGGAATGCTAAATGGAGATTACGGAATAAGACATCAGTTTGGTACTCTCCTTCCATGCACACCAACAAATGAAATAGTCTTATGTTACTCACTTTCCTATGGAGTCTCATCATCTCAAGATTATCATGTAGGATAAAATCCTCCAGTACTGCCTTTACTATGAGATCACAAAGTAGACTCCTCTAAATATATTGCATGCACTTTCTTTGCTTATTTGCAATAGTTTTGGTTCATCTAAATTTATCATCATAAAAATGAGAACTGAATATTTGAGTTACTGTTACCACCCTGCAGTAGTGAGGCAGTGCATCAGCACTTAATCTTTAGCTGTTTGCTAATGTAATCTCTAGCTGATGGCAACTTCTTCACCCATTGTGTTTATGACCTTGAATTGTTTTCCAGTCATGGTCTTTGTATTATCTGTATTTTCAATGATTATACAAATACAGTTGCTTTCATAATTCCATAATTTGAAACTGTTTTGACAGTGGGGGTGGGGGGAAGAAAGAAGTTGCTGCTTTTCTTAACCCTTTGTAACTTTCAAATCTGTAATGCATCACTGTAATGAAAGGAGAAAATTGAGAAGTCTGCTTTGTTTTATTTAAAAACACTGGAGGTGAGAACCTAAGGATAAGCCCAGGCCCCACTCAGCAAACCAGACAGACAAACAACTGTGTGCTGCACAGGGTGCTTCTCAGGACACCAAGTTCCCTGGAAGGACCAGATGCTGAGCACCTGGGGAGTCTTTGTATCTTTGCCCTTCACGGATTGGTGCATTTTTCAACCCTCACTGTGATTGGCTTCTTTCTCGGTCACTGGTTGGTTCATACGGGGGTGTAATCTGGACCAATCATTTTGGAGTCCTTTGTTCTTATAGGCTGGTGCATTGTCCAATCACAGTTCACACCGTTGTCCTCCCCCACGAAGTCATGATCTAGAAAGTTCCCTTCCCCCAGCCAACCCAACACCCACACTGCAGAGACACCAACCTGTCAGTCGTAACTTACTCATGAATATTCAAAATGTCATAACAATGAATTAACAATTCATAACCTTATAACAATTAATAATTTTATCACATTAATTAACAACCCATAGCTCCACCCTGGAACATTAACTCATTTATAACAATTGCTACTTTCTGAATTTAAAATAACAAACTTAGAGAAATTTCAGACTTCTTTTCCATAAAATGGAAGTGAGACAGATATAATTTTATAGTTGCCTAAGCAATTTTCCTAGTTAATACTGTTTTTTTCTTTCCTAATGAGGAATTAGCCATTTTTAGATGCATTTTGTTTTCTTAATTCATATTTCCTATAGCAAGCATGCACTACATAATTGCTTATGAAAGAATTTCCCTGCTGAGATCACCAAAATTATGTATTTATCTAAAAGATATATCTTAATACTTGCTACAGGCCGGAACTTCTTGCCCACACATCTGAAAGCTCTGAAGACTTATTAGAAGTGGCTAAGGTGGATACTGTTGAGAAGGATGAGGAAATAATTGTTGAAAATGAGGGGCAGCCTGTACTAGAAGTGGAAATGCATGTATCACCCTCTGAGAAACAAAGGGAGATGGAGGTGAGCTGGATGGACAGTCCTAGATAAGGTTGGAATACAGATACAGTTTCTGTTAAATATGGTCCTTACTACCTTGTTCCATGTGACTCTTGGCTCTTTGAATTTTTTCATTAGTGCTTCATTAGAAGTGTATCTGAGAAGTTAAGGCTAGTACAGAATTAGTTTCAGGGAACGTTTCAGTGTACATATTTTGAACAATAGAGCTTATAGGATCTTCAGTAAGGTGAATTTCTAGCTTGTCTACCATCCTAATTTTCTTCATTGATTTCTCCTAATAAGAAATTTCTGAGAACTGGGATAAGGTCAAGATCTGACCCAGTATCGCTAATTAAAAAAAAAAAAAACATAAAAAATTTAAAAAAAAAAAGGTTTTTTTAAGAAGTCAGCTGCTGGTATGCTTCAGTGACTTACTGGCTCTTTACTTCTTCACTTAAAACTTGCCTGTTGGATTTAAACATCAACTTTAAATCCAGCTTTTATCTTCACCTTGTTAACAGCTTGAATTTAAATTTCTGAATATTCTTTGCACTTAGCAATGCCCTCAGGGTTTTATGTTCTTACTGATGGATGACAGTGCACCTTACAGATGTTAAATTCAAGGAATGACTGCCGCACACATTAAAGAGAGATGCATTAAAAACTTCTTGTCTTGGCTCCTAACTGTACACTATGGTCATATATTTAGTACAGGTGACAACAACAATTAATACTCTGGCTAACTTAACAAATATGCATTCATTAAGTTCTGCCTTCTTAGTACACAGTTCTAGATATCTGAGCTTTCTGCTTCTCACATCAAGCTGCAAATTTAGATCACATGTACACCCATTAGTTCTGGGGAACAATAGCTAGGCAAAATCTTGACTTACAAATGTGATTTATTTTTTTAGGAAATGCCATTAGAACCTCTTAATGGTGAGGTAGCAGAAGAAACTGGTAAGACCTCACTTATGGCTGAAGGGGAAACAGTAAATGAAGTTCCAAGTGGTGAATCAAAATTGCTGTCTGAGAATCAAGGAAAAGAACCTGTAACACTGTTTGTTCCATTAACCCTCGATGCTCCAGCAAAACCTCCAGAAAATGCTGAATCAGAAAAGGTGAGAGAGCTGAAATAAAATGTGAAATCATTTTTACTTCAAAACTTACAGGGACTTTTTTATTTTGCTAAGTCACAGAAAGTAGCCTCTAACATTGCATGAAATTATTGGGAGAAGCAATTATTAGGTCAGATGATGTAAATCCATAAGAAGAATACACTACCATTTCTGTTTCAATGTGCAGAAGTAGGACCTATATGCATGTGATACCCAAAAGAAAGATATGTTTGCAGAAGTTTGCTTTGACAGTCATGAAACTGCTGTTTCTCACTAAAATACTGGTTGGTAGGAGTAAAAAAAAAACACATGATGAGGTGTATTAAGAATTAGGTAATTAATACTGCTACAATGACTTGCTTTCAGAACACAGGTTTTACTGGATTTTTGTTTATAGTGCAAAAAGAAGTTATTATATGCTAGCAAAACAATAATTGTATTTGTCTAAAATAATTTTTTCTCTTAGGATTAATATCAGAGTGCTTTTTTGGTACCTCAAATTACTCAACTCTTTTGAACAATTTGAAAATCAGAGAGCAACTCCAGATATGAAATGCAGGTCACAAAATAATCTTTTGCAAAAAAGAGGACTGTTTTGTCAAATTATGCGTATAGAATTAAAAACCTGCTGAATGCTGAACTATCCTCTGAGGTTGCTAGCTAGGGGTAGTAGTTGTTCAGTGCCTTTTACCTGTAACTAATTGTCCTTTTGATTTGGCACCCTCAACCCACAGGTTTTAAATGAAAATGATTCAGAGATGCTGACTGCGGAAGTTCCATCGGTAGAGAAGGAGGGCAGTGAAGAACAGCAAGAATCTGAAAAGGCCAGCACTGAGAACACAACTGCTTCAGCATCAAAGGAAGAGCCTTCTGGCAATGGCCTGCCCAACTCTATGGTAACTGAAGCAGCAAAAGAATCTGTTTCTGAAAACTTACCTTCCTCATTAGAAGATCAAAATGAGGAGGCAGGGCACAACTCACAAGAGGCCCCTGCTGCCTTGAGTCAGAGCTCTTTGGTAATGGCTGAACTTGAGGGTGTTTCTTTTCAGCAGCCTTCTGGACAGGAAGCACAGAAGAACCAGTTGGAAGAGCCCTCAGAAGAGGCTACGGAGCAGATGGATCACTACATGCAGACAGTGGCAGAGCGGGCTGCTGACAGCAGCTCTGAGGAAGCAGAAATTGAAGTGCCCATTGTTGATCGGAGAAACTTGCGAAGAAAGGCTAAAGGCTACAAAGGTCCACCCAAGAAAAAAGGAAAGCCTGCTTAAAATCAAATAGGGATAATTTATCTGTTTATAACAAGGTTATTTTGTGTAAAACATTTGGATGTAACTGTACCATATCTGGCACAGGACACATGTTTAAAATTCTGGGTTGTATTTCCTCTTGGGTTCATCACCTTTCCTCAAGTTTTGGTCTGTTTGCTTTTTGAACTTAACCACTAGAAACTGAATTTATTTATAGAAAGTAATAGTCAGTCTCCTCCCTTCATGAGGGATAGATGTTGAATAAATACAGTTGTGCTATCAAAGAGAATGGTTTGTGTATTTGAGGTGGTAATCATGGAAGAAAAATGCAGCGTGAAATCCTGACTCTGTCAAGGTCCCTTAAATTGCTATAGACTTCCATGTCACTGGACATCAGTTGAGATAATTTTTTTTTAAATAACTTTGTGTTCTCTACTGTGGAGAAAATCAGAAAAAGAGAAATCCCCCATTGTTTCTTGTTCCCTTCCCACAGGCTTAAGAGATTAAAAGAATGCAAAATTCTCCATTCTAAGTCTCAAAATGTGCTAGAAGGTGTAGCTGAGTAGATGAACGCAATGTGAGCAGCACTTGTCTTTCATGAGAATCACTTGAAACAGCTGAGTCAGTAGAAAGCAGTGCAGTGTCTGCCACAGCACTGCCTGATAATGGATGGATTTCTTGAGCAAAGATTAAGAGATGCCTAGCCAGTAAACTGTTTGTAGCTTCCTAAGCGGGTGTTTTGGTAAGCCCAAGTTTTTCCAGAGTATATGGAATGAAGCCTCCATGTGGAATCATTTGAACTGCCTTTCCTAACTACTTGCATGTGTTGAGTGGATGGCTGATTACTTGTTGCCTTTGCAGGAAAAAGATATGACTACTCTTGATCTTGTTTTGGTCTGAGTGGAAGTGGTTCTTTGTGTTTTCCAGATACTTGGCTGGTGATGTGGGGTAACTATTAAAATGTTGTGTCTTCCAGGTGTGACTCCTGTGAGCACTGACATTTCAGGTGGTTGTGATATTCATTAGTGTATTAGTGGGTATTTCAGCAAATGCTTGTTTGCCAAACTTCTATGCCTTTAGGAGTTAGTGGGTGATACCTTGCAAATACTACTGATTCCTACTTTTGTTTTCTAACTTGAGTGTAATTCCTGGGATGATACCTTCCCAGCTGATGACTTTTCTTAAAAGCAGCAACCACACTTTGCTGTATGCAGATAGGAATAATAAACCCAGACTTTTCATGCTTGTTTCCTTTCTGAGGTTCTCTTGGTAAACCATGTATTTAACTTGTCACATATACCTAAATTAGCCTTAGTTTGCTATGTGTTTCTTTCCAATAAATGCAGCTCCTTTTGTAATGGGCTACAAACTCAGAAATAAAAGAATGATGATTCTGAGGACAGGAATTTACACCACTTCTTATCCTGCGTATGCCTTTTCCAAAGTGCATGATGTGTGAACTAGTCTTTTCACAGTGTCTCAAAAACAGAGCTACAAGGTTCACTTGAATAGTTGCAATGCTGTCTTAACTTTTATCCCTTTATGGAGATAATGTAAGAATTTGGGTTTTGGATTTTTATGCTTATACAATTTAACTCTCTTTATAAGATATTTTAACTACGTAAGATACATTCATACTATTTTTTTTAGGTGATGAAGTACCATGCTCCTTTTTTTTATCTGTTACAAAGAACTTACAGAAAAGAAAAGGGCATGTAAAAAAAAGTGTGTTACCTGAACTTCAGATTTAGGAGGTATGAGATTACTGAGTTAAATCTGGGTTTCTTGAACTGTTGCATGTAGCTATAGTAACTTATCAATGTACATACAGATACTCATTATGAACCCCATAACTGATGAATATTCAAGATCTTTCATGTGTGTAAATGTATTCAAGTGAACCTTAAGCATTTTTAAAATGCGAAAAGCTTTTTATATAAAGCCTATAAGACAAACCTGTTGTTATTTTCTGTATGGCTTCTCTTTTACTGCTGAGATTAATAGTTTTAAAAAAAGAAATGGCTAGAAAACACATCTATTGCATTGCTAAGAACTGGGGATTTTTGAGGATGTGTGGCCTAAAATAGAGCGGTTGTATACAGTATACTACAACTCATCTTCCATTTTTAGGGCAAGCTTTACTGATGATTAATATTCTAAGCCCTCCAATTGATACAAATATATCCACTTTGAAAAAGTTAAGGATTCTTTTGCTTATAAGTAATTTCAATTACCTCTAGGTGGATTTTTGGTATGTGTGTTTATCAGTTATATTCCCAGTGAGATTGGAAAACTGTTCATAAGATTTCACTCACCTGGCTTTTACTTTTCATGGCAAAGTTGGAATTATTTCAGTTAGTATCTTTCTTTTGAGACATTTGCAGAGTAAATACATAAATATTATGAGATTATGATATTAGGATAGTTTTGATTTCTACTGAGAAAAATAAAATTTCTGATCTCTTTACAAATACCGAACATAAATTCACATGTTAAAAGTACCCTTGAGTATCTACCCTTGAGTAGATATCTCTTTAAATCTGGGGTGCCTGGGATAATAGTTGGTGAACAAACTTATACAAACAGAATGTGGGCAGTTGTGGTGCAATTAGCAATTCCAATGCCAGTACAGTCTTGAAAAATGGACACTGTCCTAACAGTGATCGCAGCAGTACTTCGAACCAAAGGACACATTTTATTTCTACAACTTCTTTGGTATCAATCTTTCTCCAGTAAATGCAAAATAGCAAAATCAAAATACTGACGTTAAGTAATGGTTTTTATTGCTGTACTGATTGTCCCACAGGAACAGTAGTTCAATAAACTTATTAATTCTGTGACATGTATGTAAGGGAACATACTTGACAACTGTATTGACTGGAGTGTTTTATCTTGGGGACTATTACCTGTCTTATTAACATCAAACTCTTAAACAATTTTAAAGATCCTATTGCACCAGCAGCAAATTACTTAAACATCAACTTTATACAAATTTGTACCAAATGTTATTACAACATGCTGTGGAACTATGTGTGTACAGTGAAAACAGGCAGTATTATTTTTGAGCTTTATTTAGTCTAGGAATAGAGTATAAAGAACATTAATTTGTGGCTTCAGCCTTGCACTTAAATGGTAAATGGTTTTGTACTTGAATCTAGTATTTGTTCAAATGTCTGTCTTGTACCACTTCACCCATATTCTCTCTTGGTCAGTTTTAATTTAATGCAGAATTCTTGTTTGCTGATCTCCTGTTTCATAGTCCTTCACATGAAAATGTATACATCTTATTTCAAAGGCGCTTTAACTTATTTCAAATTATGTTCGACCTTGCTGCTTTTTTGTACCATTTCATTTGTGTCAGTAATCAAATTGATCATTTACAATGTCATTGACACTATTAGCAGCAAATTGGCCTGAGTTTCAGCTTCCTTCTTCTAAGTGACTGTTTTAAAATATTACTATGGGGATACACTTTAAATTTATTTCCACAAATGTGTTAGATGTTTTCTAAACTAGTGATACCCTGTTTATAAATCTTATGAAAGATGTATTGATATTGCGTAGTATTGTACCTTAGTCTTGTTACTGTGTTAATTTTTCCTCTTTTTTTTCCAGTACTGTCTTGGCTGCTTTCAAAATGTTTTGAAGTAGTAATAAACGTTTATTTTGTGATTATTTTTTGCTTGGTTTTTAATATTTGAGTACTTTCTGCTGTATAGGAGTCACATTTTAAAGTGGTTCAATTCACTGGAACCATCGTTTTACAACCTGTCTGCTACAAGAGAGGTTTTAAAAAAATCAAAGATTATTAATTAAAAAACCTTTCATCAATTAGGATAATTTCCTTTAGCTTATGCATCAGATTTTATTTTTAAAAAGCAGCAGAATAGGCTCTTCTGAATGTTATGGCATGCATTCTGCTGTTTATATCAGTTTTGCAAGATGATATAAACTTAGGAGTTATGAATGTAGTCTGAAGCATCCATGATAGAAGAGCTGGAGCTGCAATTTTTCTTCCTGGAGAAAAGAAAGCTCAGATGGGTCTTAACTTTGTGTACATGTACTTGGTGGAAGGGGAGTGTATGTCACAAGTGGTTTAGTTTGCTTATTGATTCACTGTCAAAGGTATTAGCAAAAGAAAGTTTAATATAAATTCACAAAAGCATGACTTTAAAAAGCCAGAGGGCTAGATTTGCTCTATTACTTAATAGAGAGATGAAGCTTACAAAGGAAAACTGAATTAGGATCAATCTAAAATTGTTTACAGAGATGGAGAATGCAGAAGGGTGAGGGAGACCTGCTGAGTCATGAGGTTCAAAGAGGGCCCCCTTACTTCTGTAGAAGCACAGAAAAGGTTTGTTGGTAAGTAGACACTGAGCACGAGCAGGATTGAGATGGGGCATACAAAGGTAAGGCAGCACTTCTCCAGAGCCAAACATCCTTGTTCTGCCTTCTGAAATAAAGCACAACACAGTACAGAGCAGGCACAGGAATGGGGTTGAGGTATCCCTATGACTCCATGAAGGTCAGGTACACATGTGCCCCAGGAGCTGGATACCCCATCAGCAGGATCAACTTTTCCTTTTTCCTCCCCTTTTTCATCTCCTTTCCTACCTATTCCTTTTTCCCCTCCCTCATCTCTCTTCCTTTTCACCTTACCCTTTATCCAACTCCACTGGTGTGTCTAGATCAGGGACTAACATACCAATTTCCATGCTAAGTATGGAATTTGGAAGATCTGACTTTTGTCATTCTGTTTGACCACAATCACCTATGAATGTGTTATAGTTTTGGTTTGCCAATTTTAAATATATTTATTTACCTTTTGTTGTGAAATAGAATTAGGAGTAAAAGCAAAGCAGGTTCAAAACTTAACAGGGGAGAAAGAAAAAACTTCATTAATTACACAAAGAAAAATAATAATAAATTCAGAATAGATTTTTCAGACTATTTCCTCTTTCCTCTTTTTCATACCTTAACAACATACAGAGACACTTCAGTCACTTCCTTACTTAAATAATCTTTTCAGTTCACTTTAAGGAGAGGAGTTTCTTTTTTCAAGCTATAAGGATTTTTTTTTTTCAAGAGAGGAAATAATCAGTTCTCTCCTGACTCCACTGACTCCACTTTTTTCATGAATAACAGCTGCCCGGGATCTGCTATCATGAAACTCCTCCCACTTTCACAGTCTTCTTGAAACTGCCTGTAGGCCATGTCAAAGTCACAGGGTATTACTTTTAAGGATGAGCTACTCAAAGGCAAAAGTTCTCTTCAGCTCTTTTATCTCTGTTCATTCCCAGGAACAGAGATCCCCTTTTTCCCTCCGGGCAAAGGATCTTCCTAACACTCCACGACCCCACGCCCCCCACCATCTTTTTTATTCATGGTTTAAAGGAATTTTTTTGTGAAGTACAGTCCACTCCTATAACTTACAAAAAGATTTTTCAGCCAACCTTCATGGCATCTCCTCATTCTCCTTCCATCTAGAAACTTCGCTTTTCCTTCATTGACTTTGGTGTATCCTTTCTGTTCTTCTCCCTCTCACCCAAGGAAGGATGGAAAGTCTGTCAATCCTATCTGAGCACTGGAAAAGTTAAAATCTCACCCAGAAGTTGCAGGGGCTATGCCAGGCCATGCCGGAGCTGTGTCAGGATCTCAGGGTGCCCAGGCCGTGCTGGGGGGGCCGGATGGAAACTGCAAAGTGCACGCAGAGGAGAAATGGGTGCCAAGGCCGTGTGTCCATGGCTTTCCCCCGGCGCTGCCCGCCCCCAGCTCCAGCCGCAGCCCGGGGGTTCTCCCTCTGCCCTGCCCAGCACACAAAGCCCTGGGGGCTCTCCCGAACCGGGCCCGGCTGCCTCCCCCCAGCCCGTGAGGGCGGCCGGGCGGGCTCGGCCACCCCAGGGCTGCTCCGAGCCGGGGCAGGGCAGGGCAGGGCCCCCCGAGCCACGGACACACCGGGAAAAGGGCCAGGATCTCAGCAATGGGCTCGGCTTCTTTTGGTTATCGGGGCTCCTGGTTGGAAACGGGGCCCGGCAGCCTCCCGAGCCCAGCCCTGCCTGGCCCCACAGGAGAGGGACCTGGGCCAGGTCGGTGTTACCTTGTGAGAGGATGGAAATGAATGAGAGCTTTCCCGGGGTTTACTTGCTTCAAATGTGATTCACAGAGTGAGCTGACTTTTCCAATTGGATTCTCAGGCTGTCAACAACTAAACCAGCCTCCAACTGGTCCCATCAATTCACAGAGGAAGTTCTCTTGGAGGAAAACTTCCTAGTGTGCCCTCCTGCCAGGTGTCTTCAAGGTAAAACCAGCACAAAACCTTGGATGCTTCCTTCTCTCTACAGATGGGACACCACACCTTTCCAAACTCCTGACAGAGCATAACTGAGTCCAGTCTTAGTTCTGGACTTCATCAGTTTGTCTGTAAACCACTCAATCATTGGCTAGTTTAACATTTATGAAAAGATTCAATAGAATCAACAATAATTTAATTATAGATCTGAGATGGCAGCGCTTATACTTGCCACAGGGTGTTTAAATCAATTCACAGATACGTGGGTCTGTGTATGTACAAAGATAAAAATGACTGCTGAAATTTCCGTCTGTGTATATACAAAGATAAAAATGACTGCTGAAATTTCCCTTGAGTTCAGTGAAATACTCATACTGAATGCCTTTGCATTTCTGAAGGAGTGAAGGTTGAGCCTTAAGTAGTGTGGGGAGGAGCCATCAGCCCAGGACCATCATCAACTTTTAGCACTGGTCCCCTGAGTATCACAAACTCTTGAGTTGGTGAGCTGTGGGAAGTGTTCCACTCAGAAAAGCCCACTGTGGGCTTTAAGCCCAGGAGGGTTAAAAGGACCTCATTTAGGATCATTGTTTATAGGATTGCAAGTTGATTGACTTTAGACATCATTTGATCTTCATCCTGGCTCTAATTACTGGAATTCTTCAAAAGACAAGTAATAATAATAATAATAATAATAATGCTAATAATATGGGTCAGGGAAGTAATGTTTGAAGACTCTTGGGGATGGCTGATTATCTCTTGTGCCCCTCCTTAGTTAGGCATCAGAACTTCCTGTTTGTGGAGTATTTCTGGTAAGCTCAAGGGGAGTTTAACTGTGTAGGAATCATTAATCAGGGCAAATACCTAATGAGATCACAGAGCAGCCTGTGGAGGAGGCAGAAGCCATGTATCACTGCAGGATATAAAGATGCATTAAGACTCAGTGGTGCCCAGCTGGACAATACCTGGAATATAGGAAATTCTATTTAAAGAAAATCCAGTTTAAACTAGAAATGGTTGAATGCTATCAGGTTGCTGTAGGTTACTGCTGCCTGCATGAACTGGAGGAAATTTATTAGGGCTTAGCTCGTAATTTGTGCTAAAAGGTCATTGGTTGTAAGTGAAGCACTACTTAAGAGTAAGAATATAAAGTGCTGAGTGTGGTTATTTATAGTGATAAAATACTTCTGTTTACCACTAAAGCCATGACTGGAAGATTACCAATTCAATTATATATAGCAGTGCTGAAAGCTTCCAGTTTAAAAGTAGCCTTTGAGTCTTTTATTTCGAGAATGCAAACGAAATATACATTGATCAGCTGAGGCTTGTAACCTTTATTTTCTCTTCAATATTTCTTAAAACCACCACAAATAGTTGTAGTATCAGGACTAGTGGACCATTTTCAAAGTTCTCATCTTTAAGCCCTTTTAAATTCATACATTTAAACTTCTGAAACTGTTCTCTTGCTTGAAACTATGGTACTAGACTCTTCTACATTCGTTCATTCCAATAACGCAGTCGTGGAAACAAAGGGGAGAAAGGCATGAGGTAAGGGGGCAGGTGGAGAACAGCTGCCCTTCTGGTTATCTTTCACCCTGCTCTGTGGTGGATCATCCACACTCCTTTTCCAGGCAGCACTGAGATCTGACAAGTGCTTGTTTGGCCTCAGTTGTGACTGAACAGCCCCGGGGCTCAGACCCTCTTGGGCTTATCAGGAACTCTCCACTGATAACAAGCTCTTCTTTGGTAAGGAACAGCCTTTTTTTTTGTTTGTTTCTCTTGCCTGACTCCTGTTATATCTTTCAAAGAAAGTGCTGACCCAAACTGTGGCCAGGATGAAACATTGTGACAAGTGAAGCCCACTCCCTTGCGACCCGCCAACAGAGGTCAAAAACAAGAATTCCAGAGCTCTCCTGAGCTGCAGCAGGCTGCAACCAGCGAGCAGGGCCTCTCAGAGGCAGCTAACTCTTGTTTGCTGTATTCACAGGATTGCTGAATGAGGATACCCTGCATCCAGAGCAGGCATTTCACAGCCTTTGAGGGGAATGTTTCACAGGTACCTTGCACTGATTCTTCGTGTGTGCACCTATGTGTGCATATGCTACAGCAAATCTGGGGGAAATGCTGCTTTCGAAGATGTTTTAAGTATCTTAGATGTCTAACTACATTGGGCCTGTCATGTAAAGACATAAGCTAAGTTAAATGTTGTCAAGTGTTTTAATTTGCTAAGTTGTGAAGTAATGTTAGGTTAAGTCCTGCTAAACTGTTAAGTTATGAGTAAAGTTTAAGTTAAGTATGGTCAAGTTTGAGTGCTATTGGGCTTTTAGGCTGTTTTCCTTTTCATCCTTGCCCTTTCTGGCATTCTGTCACACACACCTAAGTGCGTGCGTGTGCATGCGCACACACACACACACACACACACACACACACACACGTAATTTCTGTTTTTACTCAATTTTGTTTCTTGTTTGTTTTTTGTGTTGCTTTTTCCTTAGTGTGCCTTAACTGTCTTGTAGAAGTAGAGAAAATGGTGCCAATGAACCTTGTGCTGTTGCTTAATATTAAATCTGTTTTTTCCTGGTGCCCTCGCCAGTAATTTTTAAGCAATTTTAAACTCTTGTTTGCAAAACACATCCCCTACTGCTGCCCATGTGCTCCCAAGCCCATGATTCTGCAGGGACAAATATCAAACTTGGTGCTTAATTTCTAAGGTCAGTCTGCAGTAAGAGTCCAGCTGCAGCCTCCTAGCTCTTCTGCTTTTCCAGAAGTCAAATACAAGTTAGCATGCTCTTCTGTAACTTTAATTATTAAAGCAGGACACTGAGACAGTGTCTGTATTTCCCATATGGGATATTTCCCCTATGGGAATGTAACCTGAATTAGGTACAACATACCTAAGCAAGGAAACTGCTACTGTAAAAACATCAAGAAGGTATAAATCAAATCCATAACACATGAGCAAAGCATAAAAATTAAATCTCTTTATTTGGACAATATTCAGATGAGCAAACATAAATATAAAAATATGAGCGGTGTTTCTGGCTGAAGTTCCTCATCAGTTTGTGGGGCCACTATTTTGGAATAGCTGAAGGTTCCAAAGATTCTGTAAATTTTGGATAAAGTCCACTTATTGCGTAGGTGCCCATATCCAAGGCTTGGCATCCAATTTAAACAAGTAGAATTGCATTAATACAGCCATCATTTTCTGGATTGTTAGTTACTTGGGCGTACTTCCCTAGAAAGAAAAGAGAATTACATGTGTACAAAATCTGGAAGTAATTCATATGGATCAAATGTTTCTATGTTTGGAAATTCAATCAACAAGCCTCTAAAGTACAGGAAATCAAATGCATTCTGAAATCTAAATCTACCTTATACTGAGATGTGAACTTACGTTCTTAAAATGTTATATTCAAGCTCTTTTTTATAAATGGATCATTTAGAGTTCTGAGAGGATTAAAAAAAAAAATCTTATGTTTCCTACTGTCCAAGTGAACCTCTCTATTAAATGAAGTCAATCTGGTCCTATGAAGACCACAGAATATGCTGCGTTGGAAGGGATGCATCAGGATCACTGAGTCCAACTCTTGGCCCTGCACAGGACACCCCCAAGAGTGACACCAAGTGCCTGAAAGCATTGTTCAAATGCCTCTTGAACTCTGTCAGGCTGGTGCTGTGACCACTTCCCTGGGGAGCCTGTCCCAGTGCCCAACCACAGCCTAGGTGAAGAACCTTCTTCCTGATATCCAGCCTAAACCTTCCCTGACTCAGCTTCGTGCTGTTACCTCAAGTCCTGTCACTGGTCATGAGAATGAAGAGGTCAAGACTTTGCCTCTCTGCTTCCCCTCGAGAGGATGTTGAAGACCACAGTGAGGTCTCCCCTCAGTGTCCTCTGCTCCAGGCTGAACAAACCAAGTGACCTCAGCTGCTCCTCATACAGCTTCCCCTCCAGACCCTGCACCATGTCTGTGGCCCTCCTCTGGACACTCCACAGTAGCTTTACACCTCTCCTACCCTGTGGCACCCAGAAGTGTCCCCAGCACTGGAGGTGAGGCTGCCCCAGCTCAGAGCAGAGCAGAGCAGGACAATCCCCTCCCTTGCCTGGCTGGTGATGCTGTCCCTGATGCCCCCAGAACACAGGTGGCCCTCCTGGCTGCCAGGGCACTGCTGGCTCGTGTGCAACTTGCCATTGACCAGGGCCCCAAGTTCCTTTCCAAGGCACTGCTTTCCAGCCTATTTCCACCCCACCCAGTCCATACACACAACCATGGCTGCACCACCCCAGGTGCAGAATCCATTGATGAGGCTCCTACACAGAAATTCCACTGCAAATGTAATTCAACTGTTCATGATTCACATTGCTGAATATGATAAACAGGCAAGCAAGCTGAGTCCTCATTCTGAACTTCATCTAACTTGATTTTGGAAGTGTGAATGCAAAGTGCAACACTTAAAGCTTGTATTTTTAGAGCTGCTATTAGCTGCTTCTGCTACAGATCAAACCTAACTTTAAACAATGGATCAGTTATGACTAGAGGATGAGAGGATGATGCAATGAGGACTAAAACCTTTAAGAAGTAGTTCTACAGTGTAACTAGTTAAACTTACTTACCCCAGATAACTTTGCCCCCTTGTGTGACAAGGCCAAGCTCACTCACGTTCACCTCAATGACAGTACCCTTAGTAATCACTCCCAGTTGTGTATACAAAGGAGATGATGGATTCTTTTTCACACCAAGGATAGGTAGGCAAAAAGTAGCTTTAAGTTCAGGGTGTGTCACATGTGCCTTCTTGAAACGTAAGCCCTGTTGCATAAAGTGTTAAATTGAGTTAATATTTGCTTTAAGCTCTCACAACTGATCTAGTTAAACACTTTGATAATTATGTCCCCATCCTTATGTTTAGAGAGACCGGGAAGAATGAATCAACTTGGAATACAGAATGCCATCTGCCTATTATAGATTGCCAGTGACAAGATAAAGCTTTCCATGTTTTCTTTTTTATGTTTTCAGGATGTCAGTTTTTAGTAGTAGCCCAACAATAACACTTGTTGCCTTGGACAATTTCTGTTCCATGAAGAAAGTATGGCAAAATACTAAATACTCATCTCGTATACCACTTTTTATCTTGTGACCTGCACTTCATAGAGGGTACTTTACCATTATGCACCATAAATTTTTCTGTGTCAAAAAAATCCTTCCTAGGCTGCTGTGTAAGACCATCAAACTAGTAGTGAGGCACAATTCAACAGGCAGCCTGCACAGCAATTGTTAATTCCTGTAAGGGAACAGGAATAGGTATTTATATAAAAACAACACTATCTCACTGAATGCAGCTTTTCTGCCTGTGGGCTGCCAGGCTGATAGAACCCAGGCACTGCTCCTGCAGCTGTGTAATTAAAGGTCAGGCTGGAGGCACAGCTTTTCCCCTGCATACAGCCACAACTGTGCTTCAAGCTTACTTAAGCCAAAAAGGATGGAATTCTGAAGCCCAGAGTGGGCTTCTGCAGTTCAGAGAATCATAGCACCTTGAAAAAGACACCTCCATCCTTAAAAGCTATGCAAAGTACCCTTGATAAAGATTTTCCCATGTTAACTTGAGAGCTCATAGCTTTCACCTACTGGCATCATCTGAGTTACAGGAGTATAGCAGGTATTTCACATAGACTGGGACTGCAGAGGCATCTCCCTACCCCCTTGCTATTAGAGGTTTATATTTTTGCAAGGGAACTAACAAGAATGTTCTACATGAGTAATGATCAAGTGTATTATCATACAAGAAAGCTTCTTTACCACAGAAAATCAAAGCAGTAAATCAAAAGAATTATTACTTAAACGTTCTTTAAGGCTCTAAAACATTACCATTGGTCGAATGAATCGCTCGTACTTAGGAGGCTTCCTAGTAAAGCCATCTCCAACAAAACAAACTTTTGTAACCATCCTCTTCCATGCCTTCTTCTTTCTCTTTCCTGTACGAATCACCTTTAAAACTTCTGTTTCTCCTTGTGCACGGACCTTTGGCACAGGAACCTCCCACTTCCCCTGGAAGGGGGGTAAAATAAAAAAAGTTCAATATTCTTACATGTCACATAGTTAAATGACAGGGGAAAAACCAAAGCATAAAATCAAGTTTCTGTAAAGCACAGGGGTAGACCATAGTTGTTATGCAACCCATAGCCCACTTGCTTTAATTCACACTTAAAAGTTTCAAAAACCAAGATCAAGATACTGCATATGCTCACATTGTCCTAAACTGTTCAGTTACTCAAGGTTTCATGTTTTAATTAGTCTTTTCCTTGAAGACTGTTAGGTAACCTGAGCATCAGCAATACAAAGTGGTCATAATTACATGTAATTTCAGGTATCTGAACTCTGATACATTTACTTACAGCTTTTTCTTTTCTTTTTTGTTTGATCATGTTAGACAGGACCTTGGCCCGGGACTGGCCCTCTCTGTCCAGCAGGTATGCTGGTACAGCTCCTTTGGGTGTTTTTTCATCACTCTTCTGCTTTGTATTTCTTTTCTCATGCATTTTAATGCTACAAAAAAAAAAAAAAAGAAAACAAATATTAACAGCACAAGAAACACGACTTATTTTTAGATACACCGTTTCAACTTAGCCTATGCCTGCTTAAATTTTTCTTTATGACGTATTTGTGAAACATTATTTGTTTATATTTAAGGAATAACACTACACTAAATAATTTTCAAGTTAGTAAACTACTGACTTCACTTAATCTTGTCACTTCCTACCACGACAGGAACACAAGAAAGACATGTACCTGTTTAAGGAACTTCTGAGTGACCTAAAGCAAACAGCCAAGCACTTTGAGAAATGGTAGCCTTCCTCTCTGCTGACAAAAAATAATATTCTACTCCTCTTCTGATATTTGATGGCAATGCTTACATATGTGAGGAGTGTGTGTTTGTAAAAGGAGCCAAGTTTTGTTAATTTTGAGGTCATTTAATGGGGAAAAGAAAAGACCCACAAACTAATAATGAGTTAATAAACCCATTATCTTTAAAAGTAGCAACGGAAAACTGCTATCTACACTTTGAAACCAGCAAATACAACGCAGGGGATAGGTATGAAGTTCATTGGCTATTAATGAGACTGTTAATGATACCTAGGCAAAAAACCGTAATGATTCAGCTATGCAAAAAGCTGGAGCTATACAGAAATAAGTAGTTACTTTGCAACAGGATATGTAAATGAAGCACGTTTTAGAAATCATCAAATTTAGTAGAACAAGCTAACTGCAAAAAGCTAAGCACTGGCAATTTGAGCAGACAATCTTATAGAGCATCCACAGGAAGCAGGGATGAAAAGTTCAAGCCCAGCCCGAGGACGATTTATGAGCCTTCATCAAAAACAGCCATTAGGAGGCTGATGACTACCTCGGGCAGAAACTATGCACGTGCTACAAGGGCTTACATAATAACATAATTAGAAAATATGTTGCAGTTTGAAGGATGGGAAAGTATAATATGCACATTAAGTAAGAAAATATAAAAACTAGTACTGTGCAAAGAATGGATAAGTGAGTTTGTGGTGGAGCTATCCCCCTCACTCCCAGCGTCAAATAAACAAATACCTGCTCTATATAGGCCTTATACTATGGAGAACTATTTTCTTGCCTAGTTTTCAGACATTATTAACAGCTTTGTTTTCAAGTTCTGGATAACAGATAAAATTTACAGAAAAATGCTTTTATTTGTCTATGATTGACACTACTGTTTATCCTTGAAGATAACAGACCTTCTGCTTAAATACTGCATATGCTACTTTTTATTTTCTATTTACCATTAAAAAATGTGTGATGCCTCTTGCTGCACTAACACAGCAGCTGATATAAAAGCTCCCAGGAAAGGCATTCACTTTTTTTTTCATGATTACGCTTTGTCACGGTTACTGCTCATCAACACTTCTCTGAGGGAGTACTTCTATCAGGGGAATTGTTAGCACCCATTTAAAAGAGAGGAACTCTGAAATTTGTTTGCTGCGGCAAAATCCCCTCTCCCTTCTGCAGCCTGATCGCTGTTTAAGACCGTGACCCAAGCAATGGTGAGGTCTTTTAACAATATCAACGTCTCGTCTCATCCTTCAAGAGGCAGGATGACGGAACGGTATCAGACAGGAGGCGGACACTCACGTCTTTTTCATCTGTATCTTCTCGGCATGCCGCTGTTTATGGTACAGCTTCGCCTTCAGCCCGATCATCTTCTTGGCCTTGCGGGACCGCTCGTGCGCCTCTCGGCCCTCCTTCTTCCTCCGCTTCTCGTGGTAGTCCAGCCGGTAGCCATAGCGTTTGCGGTGGAGCTCGATGTGCTCGTTCTGCGGCTGTGGGTACAAAGGCAGCGCGGTCAGCGGGCACGGGCGCCAGCGGGGCGGGGACGGCGCCTCCGCCACACGCGGGGAGGCGGCGGCCCGACGACGGCATCCTCACTGCGGGGTCCACCCGGCCTCCCGCAGCCTCTCCGTCCCTCCCCTGCACAGCCGCTTGCATCCCGCCGCCCCGGCCGCGCGTCCCGTGTCCCCAGCTCCCACCATGTCGGCACGCCCGCGGCCTCCTCCGCGGCGGAAAGGGCGGGCCTCCTGGGAAACGGCCCTGGCTGGAAACGCTCCTCCGTGCCGCTTTGGTTCCCCCCGGCAGAGAGGCGGCGGTCCGCACCTTCCGAGGGCTTTGCGCAGCGCTTGACGAGCCCAGAGAGAGGGGGACAGACGGGACGAGCGAGGCCGAAGAGGCGCTTTTTGCTGCTCAATCTGTCAGGTTGTGGCGGGAGAGCGGAACGCGGGAGAGAGGGGAAAAGCAGGGCTTTAGCGGGGGAAGGAAAAAGCAGGTTGCCTTCCGGCGGCTGTGCGGACAGGGGCAGGGCCTGCGCGGTCCGGAGCTAGGCCGTGTAGGAGGTCCGGGGGGCAGAAGCTGGCCCGGAGCCGGCACCGAAACGCCCCAGAGGTTCGTAACCTGGCGAAGACGGCAGTGTCGCTTTTCAGAGAGCCACCGGAGATCGGCTTGGGGACTCGTCACGGGCAGCGTGAAGGCACCGCGCCCGTCCCGCTCCCCCGGTCAGCGAAGTGCCCCGGCACCGTCAGGAGACGAGCGGCTCGCGAGATGAGGGAATGGAGGTGAGAGTGTGCGCTGAGCCGCTTACCCTTCACTGTGAAACTACTACGAAGCATAAAGTCACGGGAGCTGGACAGTGGCGTCTCCTCAAATAACCAGCAGTCATCTAGGAGTGCTTTTGACGCTGCACTTGGGGTTTTTGTTGCGGACACTTTTGGCTATGCTTATAAGGTCATAGTACTTAATATTTTCTGTTGTTTC
Organism: Cinclus cinclus; assembly: GCF_963662255.1. Taxonomy (NCBI): domain Eukaryota; kingdom Metazoa; phylum Chordata; class Aves; order Passeriformes; family Cinclidae; genus Cinclus; species Cinclus cinclus. The sequence continues at coordinate 60,348,315 of NC_085084.1, read as the reverse complement.
TGACCTAAATAGGTACTTTGCCCTGCAATCCTTTCTTCTTCAAGACTAGAAAAGCTGTTTGCACTTTGCTTACCAGACGCTCTGGAGCTTATCTGAAAGTGAGTGTAAACTCTGATTTTCATTATTCTGCTTTAATGTTTCCTTGAGAAATATATTATTTCCATGAGAAATGTTTTTAGCGTTTATGGACATGCATTTATGCCGCATTGTTAAGGCTTAATGACATTATTATTATAGATCTGACACTGATTTAACTTGCAGAGCAATAACCTGGAAATTTTTAATCTGCTTTCCCATCAAAGAGAATGAAATCTTGTCATTAAGTTGTGTCAAAGGAATATAGTTAGGTGGTTTCCTATCATAAATGTTTTGTATAATGTTTACTTACCTTGCCAGGGAACAGCTTTAGAGATGGGAGCCAGAATGTTGAGAATTATGGGGAGATTTTCAGTAAATGTGTTGAAGACATCAAGTTTGTACAATAAGGTAAGCTTTCCCCCAATTTTGATACTTCCTCTGTGAGCAAGGGAAACACTTGGGTTTTTCTGAGGAAACTTTTTTAACTAGGGTGCCGGTTTTTGTTTGGGATATTTTTTCTTTAACAGTTGGCCTCTGGACAATGCATATTTTCAGGTTGGAATGGGACTTCAGAATTGGAAATTGAATTTGTAAAATTTTTGACTGCTTAACTTGTCATTGTTAAATTACTTACACAAATAATTGGATGTATTTAAACATTTTTGCTATTGAAATATATTTTGATGCTGCCACAGATTTTTACGGAATATCCCAAATATTTGGATCAAATTTGGTTCAAACCTCAGTGTGGGCATCATCTTCAAGCATCTGCTTTTACATAGTGTTTTGATGTTATATAAATACCTGACAGCCTGACAACAATATCTGTTCCTGTAGATTTTTTTTTTAGTTTATTTTTTTACAACTGCCAAAAATGAAACTACAAAACAGCTAGTTGTAACAATAAATATTCTATATTATTCTTTTTTCTTTCAAGTACATGTGTTTCAGAAATACAAAAATGAGAGTCATGACTGTGCCACAGCAAAACTGCAGTCTGAGAAACTACAGTTCTCCACCAGGTATAAGTTTATGTTGTTTTCTCTATAGTAAGGATTAATTTAAAATTGAGTGAGAATAAAAATTACTTTCTATTTCTGTATACTTTATTGTATTCTTTTGATCATTCTTTATATAATTTGGTGAATGAAACATAAATAGTACTTAAACAGCTCAGGGACTGAAGGGTTTTGTGTTGCTGCTCTTTTCTCAGTAGATTCACAGTGTAAAACCTTTAGAAAACAATAATAAGCAAAGGTATGTGTTATAAAAAGTCAGGTCAGTTGTGAAGTGTGCTGGAACCCCTAATTAAGGGTTTCTGTAAGATGCTACTTTAATGTGTTTCTGATCAGATAGATGATCTGTAGGTGGTGAAGGAATGTTAGCTTAAATATTGTTGAAGTCTGTGTGGCCAATCAAAGATGAACTAAAGTACTATGAGTGTTCCTGAAATAAAACTTCAGAAGCTTGAGTAACTGAATTTGGGTTAGTTTCATTAAAAAGTTACCTTGACACCTTATTTTCCAGCTGAAATGTGTGAAAAAGAATATATATTGCAAGAAAATAGCATTTAAGACTTCCTAGTCCCATATTTTCTCAACACAGGTCAGCTTGCCTTTTATCCCAGAGAATTACACTGTATAGCTGTAAGGCTTAAAGGAGAAATACCTTTTCAAATTTATTATCTAATCACCAGTTCAGATGAATGTCAGCATTACGGTTGTCTTGACCTGAGGTATGCTTCTGCAGAATAAGAAGATACTTTCTTGTGTTGGCTTTTTCCTGTTGTTTCTAAATTACAGCTGTTTTTTCAAGTGTTTCTCATTTTTTGTGGTGGGGAGAGGTTTATTTAAAATTAAGTACATGTCTTTAAAAATTTGAGGTGGTAGAGGTTACAGATTGTCATGACTTGTGGCTTTGAATCTTTTAAATTAAGTAAGTTTTTTAGGAATTTTCTTAAATATGTTTCTACATTGGATACTGTCTGAAAAGTTGTTTCATTTTGTCTGTTTCCAGGAGATGTTAAGTCTCTGCATTCTGTCATTAATCCTCATATATCCAGGTACTTTAAGCTAGTTTGCTGTTGGGATGTAACTTAGGTCAGAGCAGATGATGTGATAAAGAATTGTAGGTTGTTGCCATGCCTGTCTGATACGCATGTTGAATATAAAGTTAGTACTTGCTTACCTTTACCCTTTCAATATAGAGTGCTTGCTGGTGGCACAGTGGTCCCGTGTTGTCTCTTGCTTGCACCATCATAACCAAAAGCAGGCTGTTAGGGAAGATGTAAATCCGTGGTGTTGCTGGGAGCTGAAGAAGGGGGGAGGATGTCTTCCAGGGAACTTCTTCAAGGCAACTAGGCAGCTGCAGTGGGCAGGACTGTGTGCTTTGTGTTCATGGGAGCACTCTGACATGTTAGATGAGGGCTAGGCAATTAGGGACCAAAATGTGCCTTAGGGCTGAAGTTCCCTTGGGTGGCTGCTGAGGGTAGGGTGTCCCTGAGGGTGAAGTCAAGCCAGCATTACTGGTGAACATGGTGCTGATCGCAAGCCTATGCTGCACAGAGCAAGTGAAGCAGTTCTGGAGCTACTGGTGAGGTACTTTGGGAAGGAAGAGTAGGCTGAACCAGATCAAGGACAGCTTCATGGGTGTTCTGTATTTGGGGCATAAAGGGTATATATGCAGTAGGTTGTTTGGGACACCAGGTGTCAGGGATTGGGATGGACAAGAGAGGGGAGGGGCTGCTTCTGTTTGTTGGGAGGGCAGATGGGAGCATGACCCCAAGAAGGAGCTTGTAAACCTTTTGCAACACTGTTCAGTGCTACTGCTTTGAAGAAAATCCATCATATCAATACTGACATTCTTCAGTGTTAGAATGTACACCGTATCAAATATGCAGCTGAGGAACAATGCTATTAATCTGCTGTGCTATTCTCAGGGAATATTAACTATTTATGCTAATGAGAGCTATCACTGGATTAAGAAATTACTGCACTAACTATAATGTCTTCACTTTATGCAGAATCCGAAACATTGGCATTATGGCCCACATTGATGCAGGCAAAACTACAACAACAGAGAGAATGCTGTATTATTCTGGATATATAAGAACGCTTGGAGGTTAGAAATACTTTTTGTATTTCAGTAGGTTTAAGAAATTTAATAGTGTACAATTACATGCAGTGCAGTTGCTGGTTGAATACCTCAGGTAGGAGGCAGTTGTTCCAAAGTTGTGCTGCAGTTTAATTGAATTTTCATGCTTTTAAATTATTTTTTTCTTTCAAATATCATAGGTTGGTATTTTTCTTTTACTTTCAGCACGTTATGTTTTGTTTAACATTTAATTAGAGAATCTCCTTATTTTACTGGTTGCTCATTGGCCATTCTGATAGAACAGTTTGTTGAGTTCTCTTTTGACCTGTGAAGAAACCAGAGGAACAAAAAGTATCCGCTTCTTTTGAAAGCCATGGCACAGGAAGAATTCCTTGCTACACCAAATTTAATAGAATTTTTCAAGATTGAAATGGTCACAGCAGCCTCTGTTAGTGTTTCTTTATGACTTTTTAAATTTTATGCCCTGTTCTCTACTGTATATGACTGATAGATGATGTTAGGCTTGTGAAGCAGTTGAACTTGGGTTCCTGCTAGTTTAAAAATGTGAATGGCTTCTCTTGTTATTAAAAAGTAAGCAAAACCCAACCTCTTACCTGTTGGTTTGTTTGTTTATACTTTACTTTTGATTTAATTACCTTTTAATTACCAAATTTCAGAATTTCATATTCCACATAGTGAGTGCAGACGGGTTTTTAAAAGCTACAGTTTGTTCAGGATTTTGGACTTCGTTTAGTTTTTAAGATGCTCCTGGTGTTACTAGGATTAAGGACAGCAAAAAGGTTGTTGTAATTGCTTTTCTCTGGCTTGGAGGGCATTTATTCCTAGGAAAGGGAGCCTGGGTAAATTACTGGCATTATAATGTCTTTAAAAGGCTAATTTTCATAGCTTATACATATATATATATATATATATGTGTATATATATATATGTGTGTGTGTGTGTATATATATATATATATATATATATATATATGTAAAAGGGACTATTTCCAACTCTCTCTTGACATCTGTATTCAAAGACAATTTCAGATTTTGAATTGATTATCCAGTCCTGCTTCCTGTTTGCAGATGTTGATGATGGAGACACGGTGACAGATTTTATGGCACAAGAGCGAGAACGTGGTATTACCATTCAGTCTGCTGCTGTTACATTTGACTGGAAGGACTACAGAATCAATCTGATTGACACCCCAGGTATTGCTCTTTAGTTGTACTCATAGTATTATGGGAGAGATGGTGTGGTGGACTGTCACAGAGTGTCTTTGTCTTAAATATGGTGCAAAATTTAATTGGTTTAATTGCATTGGTAAAAATGCCCGTACTAAGCTCTGTTCAGCTTTGAAAAATTATTGTTAGCTGATTCCAAATCTAGCTTATATAAAGTGAGCTCAGCTGTTTCCACATTAAATTGTTCTCAGTTCTAGGATTGCATTATAATAATCTTGTTTATTTCATAGATGTATTTCCCTGCAAGTAAAGAAAAAGTTGTTTTGACATTACTTGAAAGAAAAAAAAATATTTAAATGTGTAATGACCTGTTGATGTTGCCTGTTTGAATTATGACAGTATAAAAGGAAGATTGTTTTTTAGGCCATGTGGACTTTACAGTGGAAGTTGAGCGTTGTTTGAGAGTCCTGGATGGAGCAGTAGCAGTATTTGATGCTTCAGCTGGTGTTGAGGTAAAATCAACCATTTGATTTTTTTTTTGTGTGTCTGTGTGCAGTCTCGTCATGGGAAAGGGGAGAGATTTTCTCAGACTCTTCGTGCTTTATTAATCTGTCAGTTCCCCAGGAAGGATGAGACCCTTGTGCCCATTTCAGTCTATCAGTGCCCTGTTATGGGGACCCAAGGACCCTTCACTGAACAGTCCGTTGGATCAGAGTGTGGTTCAACTACCTTGTTCAGGGTCATATGCAAACAGAAGGACACCCTTCTGAGGGGTGCTTAATTGGTCTGTTGGTGCTTCAGGAAAGATTCAGGGACACATGCCAACAGCATAAGAGAGACCCTGGGCCTCCACAGCACAGTATGTTACCTGCTGCCAGCAACTGTTAGCACCCTTAAAGGACTCAACAGTTTATGGAATAACATTCCTTATTAATTTAATTCAAAAGTGGGACAGGTTGAGGTTTGAGGACTTCTGATGATAGGATCTGGCTGCAAAATTGTCTTCAAAATTGTCCTTAACCAAAGCTAGCTTGATGTAGTCATTCAGCATGGATAGAGTACAGTTCTTACCCAATAGATGTCGCTGTAGGAATCAAGAAAAGTTCAGCCTGTTGACTGATCGCTGAAGTTCCCAGAAGTCTCTGACTTCTCCCCATTTTAAATTTGGTTGTATACTGTTTTTGTATTTAGATGGAGCTTGAGTGACTGTAGTCATGCATCGTGTTCATTGAGGGGTGGTTGTAGGTGGGTAATACCAGTGTTACTTCTGAGGTCACCTTTAAGTGAAGTATGATGGAAGTATATGTCTGTGATCTTGCCACGGTTCATGGTTCAACAGCAAGAAATCTTATTTTTTCTCCCTCGGTTGACAGCTGCTATGTGACTTACCAGCTACAAGGTACCACTGAGTTCCCTTTCTTGCACAGATTTCAGCAGAGCCTGGACATGGTGTCTCCACTCTGCTCCAGCCTCTATTAAGTCCCCCTCAGCATGTATTGTGTGTGAGAAATCGGGCATGCTGACCACATCTTATCTGGGGAGTAGCAACTGCTTTTCACCCTGTAATTTCCACAGTTATAAATTCTGTTAGAGGGTGAAAGCACTTCCCCAATTTTCTCTGATTTTACCTCCAGTCACTCCCAGTTATTTTCCCACAGCATTTAATGACTTAGTAAATCAGGCTGAAATAATGCACAGAGATTTTTCTCTGTATTATCTCTCTCAATGCTTTTACCAAAATTCAGCTTCAGGAAGCTGAGCATTTTACTTTAAATCCTGCAGTGCACTGGAATTTCCATGGTAATAAGCAGCAAATAAGTGTGATTACCATTATAAGTTTGGGAGGTTTGTTTTTTCTTTTACAAATTGTCTTTTACAAATGTTGATTGAGGTGAATGCTTCTGACTAGCTCCACACATTGAATGAAATAAATATCTGTCAATTTCTCATTTTCAGGTTTCGTGTAGAAAATAGGTAATTTTCAGGCAGGTTTTCTCCCTGCGCAGTGGCCTTAACACTTTAACAAAGTGCAGAAAAGATGGAGGCAAGCTATAACTGGACTTTTTATAGCATGTGATGTTTCAGTAGTTCAGTTCTGTAGAAAAGTTACTTGTGGAATCCGTCTTGCAAGGGACATACCTTTTTCCTGGATGAGGAATGAGCGAACTCTTAATCACTGTAAGTCACATTATTTGACTTGCTACTGGAAAAGATTTAGATGCCATTAAATATGAACCTGAACTGAGTAATAGCCTCCACCCTCAACAACAAAACAATTAGATCTGCTTGTTTTTTTCTAAAACTCTATAGCATATTCTTGCATTATTCCATGTAGTGGGAAGAGGCTATTACTGAATCTGAACCAATTTTTCTATATACCTGCTTTAATTTTCAAATAAAAATACTTATGATAAATGGCTCAGCAGTACACAAATTACTATAAAACTACAGTAGTTTTTAGTGTTGTATGCATAGCTGCAGAAGTGTTTGCCTGTGTGTGCCTAAGTAATTTGGCAATAAAGCATAAAGTCACTACATTACGGAGTTTCCCCCACAGGTGCCACCCGTAATGCTTAGTTTCTCTTCACATTCCCTTGCCACTGTGCCTGCATGCCCTTAGTGAAGGAAAGGGAATGATAACAGCTGAGAGACAAGAAAACACAAAGCTGTTTGTGGAGTTCATCTGTGATGCTGGGATATGGGATTGTCACAATACACAGCACAGTTCCCTTCTTACTCAGAGCTCTGATCTTCAGTGACCTTCAGTTGGGGAGCTTATAGTTCAGCTGTTGACACTAATGTTTCCATTTTGTCTTTTGCTTTAGGCACAGACTCTGACAGTCTGGAGACAAGCAGACAAGCACCAGATACCACGAATTTGCTTTTTAAACAAGATGGACAAAAACAGGGCAAGGTATTTAGGCAGTTATTTTAATCACTGTGACAAGCTTGTAAGAGAATGTCTAGCATTTTCCTGTTAAGCATAGAGCAACCCAATTATGTTAATACTCAACACTTCTTTGGTTATGCAAATGCATATTTTTTTTTGTAATTCTAGGAGTAATTTTTGCAGTAAATAGCGAATGGTGAGCCTGTGTTACTAACATCATATGTAGTATCAAATTTTGTTTAACTTAGTATCTGTTCTTTTTCTGTAGTTTTACATATGCTGTTGAAAGCATCAAACAAAAGTTGAAGACAAAACCTTTACTATTACAGGTAAGCTTAGAAACTAAATGGTTGTTTCCCTCCTTTTTAATAGAACTCCTTTCTTAATTTTTTTTTGCAGTTGTCTGAAGTCTGTTCTATTTGCAGTTGCCCATTGGGGAAGCCAAGACCTTCAGAGGACTGGTTGATGTTGTGACTAAGGAGCAAATAATTTGGAAACCTGCTTCTGATTTGGATGATGGCAGAAAGTTTGAGCGAAAGCTGCTGCTGGAGACTGATGATCCAAACCTATTCCGAGAAGTCCAGGATGCAAGAAATACCTTAATAGAACAAGTAAAGTTCTAAAGTAAATGCATAATATATTTAAAACCATTACTTAAAGCAGTAGGAAAAATAGTCTGAAAGGGACTTCTGGAGGTGTCTGGTTAAGTGACCTGCTTAAAGCAGGGATGACTTCAGCATTAGGTCTACTTGTTCAGGCTTGTTGAGTTTTCAAGTCAAAGGATGATGATTCTCTGTAGGCAGTCTGTTCCAGTGCTTGATCATAATTCCTTTATGTCCATGTTGCAAGCTGAAACAACCATGCTGGTGCTTTCCTTGTGTACCTCTGAGGAGAATCTGTTTTCCCTGAAGCAGGCCCATTACCACTATTTCAAACACTAAGAGACAGTATTTGCATCCTGCTTTAGCCTCTCCAAACCAGAAAAACCCATCTCTTTGGGCCTCCAGCCACTATCCAGCCCCATTAATGGCTTTCCAATGGAGTTCCCACAATTTTTCAGTCTCTTTTGTGCTGGGGAAGCTAAAAACAGACAGTGTCTACTGTCCTAGATGCCAAAATATATTTGGTACATTCACATGAAACCTGACAGATGTGACTTGAAACCTGCTCTTCTGAAGTGTATCCATGCTCTTCTGAAATGACAGCTAGAAGCTGAATGGGATGTTGTAGCCTGGTCAAAATGGCACTAAATACTGTGTTAGAAGCAGCTCAATCCTCCACACAAGTTTGAATAACGTGCAAGTTCATAAACAGATGATGCTAGGTTTCCATTTCCTTTGAAATTTGAGAGATTTGTTTTATATTACCCTGAGTTCAGTAGAACATATACACAATCTGGTTTTAAAATGTAGTAGGTTTTAAATGGCAGTGTTAATACACGGCCTTTTATCTTAAAAAATATATTGTCACATAGAAACGTTTGTAAGAACAGCTGGGGTTTTTTTCCCTTTTGTTTTCTGAGCCCTTCCTGAAAGAGGAAGGGGCGGATCAGTAGTGTGATAATTGAGATAACCTTGTTTTTGTAAAATATTTTTTAAAATTCTTTCTAGGCTGTTAATATTCCTTATCAGAAACCCTGTAAAATGTAGCGTTTTGAATACTGGCCCTTTTTCACACTTTACTTTCACATAGTTAAATGAACTATTTCCTTTATCTCTCATGTTTTTAACTATTAACTCGGTAAGACTTCTTATTGCTTATCAAGGGTTTATTTCAGAATTTGGCCAATTGGTGTTGTAGCCAGTAGGAGGGGGCAAAGTGCTTTCCTCTGCTTGGATGTCCTAAGTCTGTGCCAGTGCAGGGATGCACATGAGGTGTTTCAGGAGTTAAGTTACATGTCAGGCTAACTGGTACAACTTGAAAACAGAGACATGCTTTTGGACCAACAAACTCTTGACATGAAGGCCAAAATGCCCTGATGCTTTTCTGTTTTTTCCAGCTCAGTGTTTGTTAGCTTGCAAAGACTACATGCTGCTTACTTCAGACTTCACCATGTTTGCAGGACTGAAGTACATGAGTTAAACTGTTCATGGCTGTCACTGTATGGCTGGAGGCTTTTTCCCATTTCAGTGAGAATTACAAGCATTCTCTCTCCCACTGATGTTTTGCTTGACAGCAGCTTTTTAAGTGTTTATTTTTTCCCTATCCTTTCTTGAAGCCTTCATCGCCATAATTTTATTTGATAACCGTTTATAATCAGTGATGTCTTTAAAGTCTTTGTTCCTGCTCTGTGAAGTTTTATGTCCTAAGTAAATAAGATCTGTAAATTTTCTGTGAAAATGCTGGATGCCAAATAATAAAGAACTGTTTTGTTGAAGGTTGCAGATCTGGATGATGAATTTGCTGAACTGGTTCTAGGAGAAAATAGTGAAAATTTTGACTTAATACCAGCTGACAAGGTATCTTTTATATTTACAAGTGTTTACTGCCTCTTATTGCAAGGGTTTGGGTTATTCTTTTCACACATGCCAATTAGGTTTTTGCAGATTTTTCAATTAAAAGAAATCACACCATCTTATGTAATAATGTGAATTTAGAACAGAATATATTCAGACTTAGTAGGAATTAGTAGGAAAGATGCACTGTGATTCTTAGGCATGCCAGGCATAATTTTGAAAGTTGGGTACATTTATTCAGGAAGATGGGGTTTTCTTTTTTTTTGTTTTGAAAGTTACTGCTGCAAAAGAGTTTAGGGAAAGGTGAATGGAAGTTTTAGGTAGACTCAGTTTGTGACAAAAATAGCATCTCAGCTATTTTTAAATGGTTAGATCTTTAGATGCTCCATGTTGAAAGCTGTGAGTTACAACATACTGAATTAAAAGGACTGTTATAACAAGAATGGCAGCAGATCTGTATGAAAAGTTTAGAAATCTTAAAACCAGTGTCTTCTGTTTTAGCATTGAAATGCTTGGGTGTATGGTTTGGAGCTTGTGAAAGCAGTGAAAGAGTTTGGATGAGTGATGCTGTATTTACAAACATACTTTTTAGCTTTCTGGGGATTGGTTAGCAGCATCTGATAGCTGGAGTGCAACTTAAGGCTAAATTGTAAATCATTCATTAACAGAAAATAATTCCTTTTTTGCAGTTGCATTCTGCTATCCGCAGAATCACGCTAGCTCAGAAGGCTGTCCCTGTCCTCTGTGGCAGTGCACTGAAGAACAAAGGGGTGCAGCCATTACTGGATGCTATTACTCTGTACTTGCCTGCACCTAATGAGCGTTCATATGAGTTTCTGTAAGTACAGGTGAAAAAGGAGATTCAGGAAAAATCAGTAGGAAAACATAAAAGAAGAAAATTAAATATATTAACAAAGCATTCCTATTCTTTAATTACCCTCTTTATGTATTAAATAATAGTAGATGTGTGGACAGAAAAGTATACTTGAGTACTGAACCTGCTTTGGTCAGTTCTACTGGAATTGAATGCTTTTATCTCCAGTTGTCAAATTTGCACTTTGAAGTTCTTAAGTTCTTTTTTTAATCTGTGGACATTCTCATTTTACATAAATGTGATCTTAGAATCCTGTTTGGTATTGTCTGAATCATATATGTCCTATTAGAGCTGGAACTGTTTATAGATTATTATTTTCTGGTACAAATTACAGTTTTTGAAAATCTGCCTCCATTAACATTGCAGTAAGAAACATACCACCTCTTAAATGAGTAAAAATTTAGGTAAATGTGAGTATGAGTGGATTTGTCTTAGAAGTATGCTTTTTGTTGGTCTTTTTATTTTGCAGACAGTGGTACAAGGATGACCTGTGTGCCCTGGCATTCAAAGTTCTTCATGATAAATGTCGTGGACCACTAGTTTTTGTTCGTGTTTACTCAGGTTCATTGAAACCTCAGTCAGCTGTATATAATATTAACAAAAGTTGCACGTGAGTAAGATAGAAGTGTGGTTCAATGTAGCATTGGAGTGCTAAAGTCCTGAGTAACAGAGAATTTAATTTTCAGAGAGAGAATGAGCCGGCTGCTCCTGCCTTTTGCTGATCAGCAAATTGAAATACCATCACTAATGCCTGGCAACATTGCCCTGACTGTTGGGTTAAAACAGGTAATGAAAAATACTGATATTGTAAAGGAGCTTGTTGCACTAGTGTGCTTTCTACTTCTGTGATACTCTATCTCAGATGTGCTCTTGATTATGGTGACATATGTAAACTTGCTTTATTTGCAGTACATTTAGATGTACTTCCTCCGAAAATTAAATACCACAGTGTACAAATATCAGTAATTGACCTGGAAACTGCAGCACTGATTGGAAAGTACTGGAAGTTGAAGGTGTATTTTGTTAGGGTTTGAGCTTGTGTTAGTACTGCAACTCTTAAAATACAGTGTAATGTCACAGAGACTTCCTGTGGGGAGGGGGAATGATGTTCCAAATCAGTTATCCAAAAGCAACAGTTTCAAGATCAAACAAATGTGTTTAATGCTTACTTCTAACAGTTTAATAACTTCTTACTGTCTGAATACTGCATGAATCTCATTTGCAGGTTTTCTAAAATGTAACCAGCTTTGGCATACATTTTGAGTTTGGGGTTTTGTGGTTTTTTTACGTAACTTCTGTGTTGATCTGTAGAGTGCCACAGGAGATACCATTGTGTCATCCAAGGCTTCAGCCATTGCTGCAGCACGCCGAGCTGGAAGAGATGCTGGGGAAAAGAAGAGGTCTCTGAGTGGCACAGACAGTCTTCTGCTGGCTGGTGTTGAGATCCCTGAGCCTGTCTTCTTCTGTACCATCGAACCACCTTCAATGGCCAGACAACAAGGTACAAGGCAGCTACCTAGATGGATGAGTGAGTTGGACAAACTTAATGGCCAGTGATCTACTATGGTTCTTTCTGGTGTTTTTTTTATACTGATGGTATACTTCAGATTCTGATTGCCCATATCCTTTGCTATTACTGGGTCAAGCAGTAGTGGTACTACTACTTTTCTAGTTCTTGTGTCTAGAAAAGTAGTAGTTCTTCACTTAGAAATAGAAGGATGGAGGTGGGTTTTGCTGCTGTGGTGGGCTGTACACAGTGTCCCAAGTACAAATAATCTTGAAGTGTTTTGTTTTGTGGTTTTTTTCAGTTGGCACTTGAAGTTTTACTCTATAATATACCAAGACTTCTCTCTATCTAGTTGGAGTAATCTTACTGTCTTTCCCAACTGCACCTGTATCAGATATCTTGGTAATTTTGGAAATTAAATTTGGAAACTTTTTGGAAATACTTTTAGAATTCTGTGTCTTTGTTCTAACAAAGCTGAGCTTGTTTGGGGGTGAAGAGG